>NC_091157.1:48701074-49001074 GCF_040958095.1 Procambarus clarkii
ATTAAAAGGGAGTTAATTAATCTAGGTGAACACATTTTTCTATATAAATATATTTTGAAGAATTAGTTTGTAAATGCACCTGTAATCCTTTAAGCAAATGCATTAAATGTATATTTGTGTTTTGTTTTAATCATTGGACGTTCTTAATTCCATAATTATGAAGCAATGCTGAATTATTTACACAGATTATGTAAAAAGTTGGATCTGTGTTGTGGATGATTCCTCTTTAGGTTATCTTTAGATAATTTCGGGGCTTAGCGTCCCCGCGGCCCGGTCCTCGACCAGGCCTCCTTTTTGTTACACATCCCCCAGGAAGCAGCTCCGTAGCAGCTGTCTAACTCCCTGGTACCTATTTACTGCTAAGTAACAGGAGCATCAGGGTGAAAGAAACTCTGCCCATTTGTCTCTGTCTCCACCGGGGATCGAACCCGGAACCTCAGGACTACGTATCAGAAGCGCTGTCCAGTCAGCTGTCAGGCGCCCTTTACTTCACTCCTTGCTTTACTTAACCGATTATTTTCCTTAATCGATTATATTAATAATCAATTGCTTTACTTAAATAATAGCTTTGGTATTTTTTGTGATATCACGGTATTAAAAACTGCAAATAGCTTGGTTGTTCAGCAGCACAGGGCCATTTTATTGGAGAATATGGTGTTAAATCCTTATACCCATAGAAGGTATATAATATATGAAGATATATAATGCATAGAAGGCTGTGTAGTTAGCGCTTTACGACAACCTCTTCTCTAATCACCTTACCGTCAACCACACACAACGAAACTACGACGTTGCTACAATGTTCGGAACAAGGTTTAACATCTAACAAGTTGTAACAACCAATATAACAAGTTGTAACAACGTTCTAATGCGTCATAAAACCGTTATTACAAGATGACTTTATTATAACTTCACTAAGTTATAATACTTATACTTTATTATAACTTTACTTAAATATAACTTTATTATAAGTTGTAACAAGGGAGTAATTGGGACCGTTACGTTGTGTATGTTTGCAGGTTATATATATATAATATATATTATATATTATACACGTTTCGTGTTATATAACTTGAGAGCTTCAGGTTAAATCACCATTTTGTTCATTTGATATATGGAGGATCACAGAGAAGCACACAGTGGGTATATTGGATGATATATACAGCTATATTTGCGTAAGTAGCCACCAGAAAAAATTTGAAACGAAAATTACGAAAGTTGTCGTGTTTCACCTCACTGTCAAGGAAATACTGTGTTTCCTTGACAATCAGGAAAATGTTCAGAAATTTCATTTCATTTTTAATCTAGTGGATATTTATGCATAATCGAATCGCGTGTTTTTTTGTGATTTGTTCTTACTACGATGTATGTGTGAACTACTTTGATTTTGTTCATTTATGATGCACCCTATACCCTTGTTTATTATGCACCCTATACCATGTTGTTTATAGAGGCACGTGATGGGCTCAGGACCTGAACTAACTACAAAATTAATTTAGCTAAGCAAGTAATAGTCTTGTTAAAATAGTTGCGCAGTTTTATGTATTTGTCAATAGTATTTTACAGCACAAGTAGTTCAAAAACTCTTAAGCCGAGCAATTTACATCCGTGGTGAGGTAGTTATGTAGTTCGTAATCACGATCAATACCTTCATCCAATCAGAGCCAGGTGTGGAGAGTTCAGAGTCGTGTGTGTGTGTATATATAATATATATATATATATATTTATATATATATATTTATATATATATTTTTATATATATATATATTTATATATATATATGTCGTACCTAGTAGCCAGAACTCACTTCTCAGCCTACTATGCAAGGCCCGATTTGCCTAATAAGCCTAGTTTTCATGAATTAATGTTTTTCGACTACCTAACCTACCTAGCCAAACCTAACGTTTTCGGCTACCTAACCTAACCTAACCTATAAAGATAGGTTAGGTTAGGTAGAGTTGGTTAGGTTCGGTCATATATCTACGTCAATTTTAACTCCAATAAAAAAAAATTTACCTCATACATAATGAAATGGGTAGCTTTATCATTTCATAAGAAAAAATTATAGTAAATATATTAATTCAAGAAAACTTGGCTTATTAGGCAAATCGGGCCTTGAATAGTAGGCTGAGAAGTGCGTTCTGGCTATTAGGTACGACATTATATATATATATATATATATATATATATATATATATATATATATATATTATTTACCTACAATACGAAACTGGAAATATTTTGGCTGAGATTTCTTGTAATACATAATTTATAATAAAATATTTAAACATTTATTAATAGTTACATCTGTGGTGTAATCTCCAAACTCTTATTTTTTTCCACATTGATTTACAAAGTAACGTAAAATATGTGAATAGCTATCTTGAGTTTACATTTGATCAGCGCTCTACTTCAGAGGGTGAGGTAAACTCAAACGGGTACTTATAGCCGAGCCTGAGACTAGCCGTGGTAATCTTGAAGTTTGTTCACCTTATTGGATGGTCCATAGATATGCTGCTCTTCCTGCATAATAATATGATAGATGGAATAACTGGTGTGAATTTCACTTTTTAAAGGGTATACCCTTTAAAGAGTTTATGCTTTGGCAGTTCTATGTTGCATTTGGAGGGCAGACGATGAGTCACAAGAACGGGGCTTGTTAATATATGAACTGAACCACACACCAGAAAACGACGACGTTTCGATCCGTCCTGGACTATTATCAAGTAGATAGTTACAATCGACTTGTCACAATTGTCACTAACGACAACCATTATCACAATGGACTTGATAATGGTCCTGGACAGACCGAAATGTCGTCGTCTCCTCATCTTTTGGAGTGTGGTTTTTAGTTCTGATTCATCGAGGAATTTTGGAAGGGATCCACTGGAGACAAACTCAAAACTCCATTCTTGAATATTTTTTTTTAAATCTGTGCTTAGCTTCAGACTCAAACAGGACACGGCTATGTCTTAAGCAACTGATTGCAAATTAAGGACAACAGAGCGGCACTTATAATTAGCTTCTCGACTTGTATGCATATATACAGAAGAGGGGTCACAATAACTGAAATATGTTGACCGGACCACACACTAGAAAGTGAAGGGAGGACGACGTTTCGGTCCGTCCTGAACCATTCTCAAGTCGTTTGTGTTCGACTTGAGAATGGTCCAGGACGGACCGAAACATCGTCGTTCCTTCACTTTCTAGTGTGTGGTTTGGTCAACGTATACATATATATATATATATACACACGCTTGAGCGCAATGAGTATGGCAACCAATTCTTGTGTATAGATTTGAGGCACAGCTCCAGTCTTCAAAAGCTGTGTCTGTCAGTGATCACTTTAGGGCAACCAACAGTAACTGGAGACATCTTCCTTATTTACATAACACATAGTGTCAAAATGATATGCTTTGACATAGTATATATCAAAATATAATTTTGTATGACCTTTGTGTCAGTTATATTGCGTTTGGTTATGCTATTACTCAGCGATGCCTATTATAATATAACAGATGTGATAGTGACACAGCAACATATATATAATTTATATTTATAGTTTATATATATTATATTATAATTCATCATCTTATCTGTCTAGTTATATTACGCTTGTATTATCTAAAAAAGGAAGATATTCCACGTAATATCTTGTTTAATACTGCATTATATACAATTATATTACTCTATATAAATAATGCAAATCGTTATCTACTTAAGCTCACTTTAGACAGATGTTCTACTGTTTTGAAGTTATATTTATAAATCTGTGTATAAGATCATTAGCATATTATAGCATTCTTTACATTATCTTTTTATGAAATAGAGGCGGTAAGATTTTAATATTGAATTAGATATCATCAAAGAAAAAGTAATTTATAACAGATTATTCGCTACTGGAGTTATAACTATATATTATAGTATCCTAACTTTGATTTTATATACAAGAGCTATAATTTCTTGAGTTGTTGATTTAAACTAACTACTGTCAAAGTTATAGGTAATTTCAACAAATTATAAACGGACAAATTAGCGATAGATAATGAATATATCTTAGCGCGGGTGAACGAGCGGTGGTGCCGCGCGGCGCCGGTAGAGGGAAGCACCTCCTTGTCTCCTCCGACACCAATGGCGGAATATATTCATAAAGTTTTGCGTGGATCGCGGTATACAGTCAGGACGGATCACACCTTGAGTTTACTTTGGGCTTGAACACTGTTTAAAGCTCGTTGGCCAGTTAGCTATTACTGTAAACTAACCCAGTTATTAATGTACACTTATGAGTAAAGTGTTTGAATTTGAGTCAATTATGAGTTAAGTATTTAAGTTTGAGTCAATTGTGAATAAAATATTTGAATTTGAGTCAATTATGAAAGTATTTGAATTTGAGTAAATTATCAATAAAGTATTTAAATTTAAGTTTGAATAATAGGACTAACGACCAAAACTAAACGGCCCTGTCATCAACCACTAACTAGATTCGAACATCCACATCCAATCTTACTGTATTCAAACACAATCCGAACCCTTTCACAACGAACCTATCCCATCTAAGACCTCCTTATTAATTCTACTAGCACGCTCACTCTCCCGTTCACACCCTCCAAACACTCCTCTATGTATTTACGTATGTAGGTTAGCTTAGCATTTTAAAAGCACCGACTCGCCTTCTGTGGTTGATTGTTCAATAAGCCCTTGAACTATATGTTTAACTCATCTCTAACCCTGTCCATGGAGGACAGAAGAAAATGTATATATGTTGGTTAGCATTGTAAATGTGTGGCCACCACACAGTCGATTAAGGCAGTGTCTAGGATGCTCCCAAACGCAGGTTCGAATCTTCGTCACTGCCCTTGTGGATTTGTGTGGCCACGTCTGTGGTAGAAAATAATAATAAAAAAAAACTCCTACCGAATCCCTCTCACCTCTCCAAAACACTATCCTCATACACGCAGAAATCAAGATAACGTGATATATCAAATGATCAAATCCACAAGGGATTCATTTGATATATTTGATTCATTTTGTATATGTATATCATGTTATTGGGATTTTTGGGTGTATTGAAGGGCAGAGAGGTAGAACATCTGGTTGACAGTGCCAGAGTGCATGGGGGAATTGTGTGAAACCCCCCTGTTTAGGTTTCGTAGAAGCCTCAGGATCCTCGTAAGGGCAGTAGCACTCCAGGTTGTAATTCTTTTGACCATGTGCTGGTACAGTTGACTAAGGCGTTTCTGGGAACCCACCGTGCGTAGGTTCGAACCCTCATCACGGCCCTTGTGGATTTGTTCATTGTCCTCATGCTCTTCTGTTCTCTCCTTTTCACCCTCTCCCAACACCAAATCCCATTTTTCATCCCTCTCCAAACAAAAATATCTCCCCTTTTTTTCCTCCCGACACCCTTTTCATCCAATGTAAACACCAATATCACTTTAAAAATACACAAACTCCCCTCACCCTTTTTAAGCTCTTCCTGCACCTTCTTTAAACACACAACACACACTACTACTACAAATATTCTGGCCACTGTAAATGTTCTACGACTTCACACTTCGTAAAGAAAAATGCAACAGTTTTGTCCAACTAGGAACGCTTGAACCCAAGCAACCCACCGGACTTATCGAGACTGATGCTCGGAAAACGTCAATCAGTTCGATCCATTTCGAAGGAATGGTTGAGCTCTGAGAGTAGACACACAGTAACGGAATCACATCAGCAGCATATGTTAAGCTGGCGAGCGTCGGGACAGCATTTAGGATCCTGAATATGGATGGTTTCTGAACGTTTTATACATAGTGTTCGACCAGTGCAGAAGTAGACAACTATGTTGCAGAAACAACACTTTAGAAAAGTTCAAAACTAAAAAAACCCAAATAATACTTAGCCTCAAAATTATTCCGTCAATTGAGATAGCTGGAAAACGAGATGTACCTAGAGAAATGAACCAAACGCCACATAAATAAAAGAGAGGCATCATGATCCACATATACAAAATACACAGAACAATAGATGTAACTGAAACAGGAGGTTAATATTTAGCAGCAAGTAACAAAAAAAAACAGAATTCCTAAAATGTAAACTAACACTTCTTTACTTGAAGGTCAGAAAGCAAAGTAAACAATAAGGAATATGGGAAATACTTGAGGAACTCTTCATCTACAACACACAAATCACAATAGCGTGATGCATCAAATGAACAAATCCGCAAAGGGCCGTGACGAGGATTCGAACCTGCGTCCGAGAGCATCCCAATTTATTCATCAATAGTTAAAAATGAGATGACAAGAAACAAGGTCCGGAGTACATGCATTAACAGACGTTTAGTTGATTAGGTCAAACCTGGGAACAGAACCCAGTGGTACACTACCCAAGACTGACGTGGGTTCGACCTTGGTGACGTTGATTCGGATGAACAAATCCGAATCCTGTCGTAGCTCAGTCGATTAAGGCAGTGTCTGGGATGCTCCCGGACGCAGGTTCGAATCCTCGTCACGGCCCTTGTGGATGTGTTCATTTGATGCATCACGTTATTGTGATCTGTGTATGACGTTGATTCGGCCTTGAATTGGCCTTTTTGGATAAGATTCGGCCTTTTTGGATAAGTGTCCACTGGGGAAGCTTCACCTTGTAAGCTGTGAGAGGCAAAACCCGAACAAACCTCTTACCCAAGCAAGCGTTCGGGGGTGCCCTAAACAAACGGAAATTACTTGCCTAATGCCCTATCTACATCTCGCCTTATACCCATAATTTCGTACAGTTATTTATAGTTCCTTCTAAATCCCTATTTGTTATGTATATTAAACGACACTCCTCATGGTATATTTTGTTTCATGATCTTCACTTCTGCATTGTTCGTCGAGGCTTTGATGAATATATCATCACATTGAGTAACAATTGATGAACAAATTAATCAAATTGAGTAACAATTGATGAACAAATTAATGAACAAATTGAGTAACAATTGATGAACAAATTAATGAACAAATTGATGAACAATTTGTTATTTTTTTAAAGTGATGAATGTTTAATTATTTTGTTATATATATATTCTTTCCGGCAGATTTTTTTGGGGGGTTAAAAACTTGTTAAATATTTCGGTAAATGTTAACGAATGATCCATTAACGATAACGAATGATAACGATAACGATTAATGATAACGAATAACCGTTAGATCTGATGATATTTTTATTAAATATTAACTATTCCCTCTTATATGTGCAGCATGGTGCTGGTTCATGTGTCTTAATTACTAGTCAGATTTATTTCCAAGATAGTAGGAAAGATAAGGTAACTATCAGGAGAGAGCAGTCGGCTATTATGACTAGCGCCTGGAAGGCATATCTGGAAGGAATGGTTCTCTGGAAACCGATAATTTCTTATTTAAAGCCACGGAAAAGAAGCGATTCTTGAGACCATCGTGGACATTAATTCCTTCTTCGGGAGACAGAATATGCTTGAGAGACGCAGTAGCGACGTCGGTTGTTTCAGAATATGCTTGAGACACACAGTAGCGACGTCGGTTGTTTCAGAATATGCTTGAGAGACGCAGTAGCGACGTCGGTTGTTTCAGAATATGCTTGAGAGATGCAGTAGCGACGTCGGTTGTTTCAGAATATGCTTGAGAGACGCAGTAGCGACGTCGGTTGTTTCAGAATATGCTTGAGAGACGCAGTAGCGACGTCGGTTGTTTCAGAATATGCTTGAGAGACGCAGTAGCGACGTCGGTTGTTTCAGAATATGCTTGAGAGACGCAGTAGCGACGTCGGTTGTTTCAGAATATGCTTGAGAGACGCAGTAGCGACGTCTGTTGCCTGGGGAGGACCCCTTCCAGGAAATGCGATCATGACAGCCTTGCGAACTTTACTGTGAAAGTGGAAGGGTGCAAGAAGTCTACCACTCTGGCAAGGCAAGTCTCAAGTTAACCAAACATAGACTCCATGTCACTCTTTCGCGAAACCTGACCCAGCTCCCCAGAGCTCTGAGCTGAGCACCACCCAGGTATTTAGTGTCTTAAGTGGGAGCATCACCCTATTACCCACTGCCCCAAGTGGCAGTACCACTTCACTACCCACTGCCCCAAGTGGCAGTACCACTTCACTACCCACTGCCCCAAGTGGGAGCTCCACTCCCACGTTGTTGTGGAAAGAGACAAGGATTAAAATATTCGAAGAGAAGATTCTATCGGTATAATTCGCATGTGGAAAATATATCCTCGAACTGGTATCGGACCTCCCAAGGGCGCGAGACCCGGTTATTTCCTGTCAGTTCACCGGCTCCTCGCAGGTGCCGCATCACCCTAACCCCTCCCTCCCTCTACCACATGTCATGTCAACCCACAGACCCCAAAAGGAAGACATGACAGTCAAATATATTGGTGTTATCACCAACGGCGTCTCCAACTTGGCCTGCTGTGTTCCCTCAGTAGGTGGCAGCACTATCGTCGCCATGTCTCCTAAAATCTCCCCCAGTGATGATTTGTTTACAAATATCTTAAGTCTCGACTGGCGGTTTGCATCAACATGCCTGCGGGCCGCCCCAAGCAACAGCCTGGTGGACCAAACTCTCACAAGTCAAGCCTGGCCTCGGGCCGGGCTTGGGGAGTAGAAGAACTCCCAGAACCCCATCAAGCAGATCAAGCAGCAGGCATGTCCTTTACCTGTGTGGTTCCCTCTGGCACGCTAAGACGTTTGGGCACGTTTCTTGGCGTCTTATTTCATTGCCATCCCATTGAAATTCAAATATTCGGATGCCGGGCTTAGGAGATGATGTTCATCCCTACAAGTTTCTATAGGTGATTACACACGTAATAATATTTACGATTAGAAGTGCTTGTAGTGGGGTGGACGCTCGCTCGCCCGACGCCTAGCCAGTGGATTTCATCGGGGTTCGAACCCTAACTAGGGAGTTGAGTAAGCACCAATCCCTTACTTTTCGCCCCAATCCACCCAGCAGTAACTAGAGACCTGGTTGTAAACTGAATGATGGATCGTGTTGAAGGGGAAAACTAGTAATATAGGGCTCAAGATGAGTTAAAGAAAGAGGAAAGCTCTAAGCCTGCAAGATTCAAACATCATTTGCTTCAGTATTTAGTAAAATAAAACAAAAACATACAGGTGGATGCACAAACACACAAGGGAAAAAAACAAGAACATTCAAGAAAGCAACACAAACACAGTCAGACAGGAGGAAAACTATTGACAGAGAAATTCTTTGAGTTCTGCTGTCTTTTTTTCTGCAAGTTTTACAACAGTTTTTTTGCTAATGTCGAGGATTTTATAGTTTTTGGTCTGAGGTCTCAACCAAAGTTCCTCGGCTTTTGTTGGAAGTCATCTTTAGCATCACCTGTTGTTGCCTTATATATATATATATTATATATATTATATATATATATGTCGTACCTAGTAGCCAGAACGCACTTCTCGGCCTACTATGCAAAGCCCGATTTGCCTAATAAGCCAAGTTTTCATGAATTATTTTTCGACTACCTAACCTACCTTTTTCGGCTACCATACCTAACCTAACCTAACTTTTTCGACTACCATACCTAACCTAACCTAAAGAGATAGGTTAGGTTAGGTAGGGTTGGTTAGGTTCGGTCATATATCTATGTTAATTTTAACTCCAATAAAAAAAATTGACCTCATACATAATGAAATGGGTAGCTTTATCATTTCATAAGAAAAAAATTAGAGGAAATATATTCAGGAAAACTTGGCTTATTAGGCAAATCGGGCCTTGCATAGTAGGCCGAGAAGTGCGTTCTGGCTACTAGGTACGACATCTATATATTTATATATATATATATATATATATATATATATTATATATATATTATATATATATATATTATATATATATATTTATATATGTATATAATATATATAATCTTAAAACCCCAATGGTACCGTGGGGGAACTAACTATATACTTGTTATTCAAAGCACAGAAAAACAAATATTTCAATCTTTCGTCTATATTTCAAGACTTTCTCAATGATAGAGGAAACTCTGGGTTGGTGTCTCAAGGATAGAGAGCACTCTTGCTCTGTGTGTTGGGCTCAGACCAACAGGGCGTCACTTGGTGGCATGAGTTGCCTGCTGACATTCCATTATCAGGGAAGTAACGCGACATTAAATATTTTACATACGTTTACAGCTGTTTTTACTAAGCAGTATTCAAGTACCATATTGTATGTAGCAGTCTTTGTTTTATATATGTTATCTTTACGTTTATACAGTCACTGTGTTTTATTAAATATGGTTCCACAGTTAACCATTCTGTTCGAATTAAGCCATTATCATGCCAAATGTCTGCAAATGTTACTAGGTTAGGTGAGGAGAGGAGAGGTTAGGTGAGAATCAAGAGAGAGAGAAAGGATAAGGGTGAGAGAGGATCAGAAGTGATGCAGGATGTCAGGATATCCAGGTTCTGAGCTGGGTGTAGACGTCTCCTGACATCACGTTAATCTCCATCGCCTCTCCTGCAATATTTACGATTTTTTGTCTGTTGGTTCTATCCATATAACAACGAAAGTGTGTTCTTTATTATTAATAAGATGCTAGAAAGTTACTTAGTTTTCCTATTGTCAGTGACACAACGTTTGTTAGTGTTCTCGAGGTCCCACTAGACCAGTGGACCTCGAAGTCCTCCCTTTCCTAGACCAGTGGACCTCGAAGTCCTCCCTTCCCTAGACCAGTGGACCTCGAAGTCCTCCCTTCCCTAGACCAGTGGACCTCGAAGTCCTCCCTTCCCTAGACCAGTGGACCTCGAAGTCCTCTCTTTTCTAGACCAGTGGACCTCGAAGTCCTTCCCTAGACCAGTGGACCTCGAAGTCCTTCCCTAAACCAGAGGACCTTCCCCACTGAACCACTCCCTTTCAAGAACAAGGAACCAAAGAGAGGTTCCGTTCATTATAACCAGACAAGTATCTACTCAACATACAGCGAACACTCGGCGCTAACATTGTCTGAAATACACAATATTTAAGATCTCGTTCAAGGACCGGCGGCCATGTATAACAATCATTCATAGTTGAATAATTATAAACGAATGCCTACTAGTACATAAAACTATTCAGTAAAGGTCTAGTAGATCCTTACTGACACACAACTCTAGTGATTCTGCTTGTAATAGCCGATATAATGATGATAATGTGTAAATAATAACACAGTTAACAATAATTATAATAATTTTTGTTATTGATGTTGATGATAATATTACCGTGATCAGAGGGGCAACTCGAGCGTAGTCTGTACTTTCCGTCCTCCGATTATGATGACAAAGTAACTAGCCGGCAGGAAAGACGAAGCCCAAGTCATCTCCACGTTCCGGACGAGTTCACCAAGGGCGTACGCACAATAGCTTTGATCAAGTATCACGTAATTGGCAAACTTAGCAACTTTCGCTAATCAGGAAGCCAACAAATGAAATTCTAGATGCGTGGTTGCGTTGTGAGGGGGAAAAATAGCAGCACTCGACTTTCCTAGTCACCCAAAACCCAGGGGGAACAAGTTTGATTAAATACCTTTGACTGCTTTGCTGGGATCGAAGTTTAACTAAAAATGACAATCCAACTGTTGAAATGAGTTTATGCGCAAATTGCACCCAAGGACTGAGGCATTGTTGGCGCGGCTTCGACAGCCATAGTCACATCTGAAAGCCAGATCACCACATTTTTCCCGTACGTGTTTCTTGCAGGCGATATTTGCCGTGTTAACGTCTCTGCTGACGAGAGGCAAGACTCCAGAAATTCCCGCGCTCTCAAAGGACTAGAGAAGCTCCTGAAACAATATTTATTTGTGCCCAACTCATTAGTAAGGCATTATACGCTCTGGAGCACTAGAACCCTAGGAGTGGGAGGGTCTTCCTCACGCCCGAAGTTGAGAACCAGAAGACCAAAGAGTTTTACAGACGTTCCTGTGATGAGGACCAAAAGACCAGCGGGTCTTCTAGGCTTTCCAGCGGGTCTTCTGCATCTTGCAGTGTTGAAGACAAGGGTCTTCCTCACGACTTAGTGTTAAGGACCAAAAGACCAGTAAATCATCTTCACAACCAGGAGCTGAAGCCCAGAAACCTCATCTCTCACCAACTGAAGAGTTACTTCCCTACATACCTAACACTTTTCGTGATTTCCAATTTCTCCTTATGCCCCTCTCGTTCTGCAATTGTTAAACTTATGCATACCCTTACCTGCTTTGTTGGGCTCTTTGAGAATCTTGTATATATCGATCATCACACCCTTCTCACTAATGTTGTGTCTCAAAACAGTTATCTCATCTGTTTCTTGTAGTTCCTCCTCAGCCCTAGAAAAAATATTTTGTAAATATGTCATTCTACAGTGTTACATGTTATGTGCAAATTGTGTAGATAAGGTAATTATCAGGAGAAAACATTAAGACAGCATAACTAGCCATCGGGAGGGACGGGAGAATAGGAGGAGATTGAATAGGAGGGCTGGAGTGAAGGAATAGTGCCTAACCCTTTTGACCTGCGGGGATCGATTGCCGACCCTGCAAGACCCAAGCCCGTCGCTCTACAGTCCAGACCACGCGCGCGCGTGTTTGTGTATGTGTGTTTATTTAATATTTACTATTTGTGTCTACAGAATCGAGCTATTAGTTCTTGGATCCCGCTTTTCTACCGGTGTGTGCGTGCGTATGTGTGACTCTACAGGTGTATGTGAATGTGCAAGTGTGTGTGTGCGTGAGTGTACATGTGTGCCCGAGTGCGTGTGTGTGTGTTAATAAGCCAGCAGAGTTGCATCACCAGCAGCAGCAGCACCTTTGGACGTCCGTAGCGACGCTCATCTTAGCCTGCTTCTGAAATCCCATCTTAAAGCATTTTTCTGACCCAAACTTGCCTGGTATAATGAGGTATCGAGCACGCGCTAATAATATGGGATCAAAACCTCTTAAGAAGGTATTGGCTGGTGCTGGAGAACGGTATTTAATCAGCACGGTAAAGGATCAGTCTCTCCTACACACACACACACACACACACACACACACACACACACACACACACACACACACACACACACACACACACATTACCACTATCCCTTATATCCAGTGTTTCTCTTCTTCCTCAGTACTTGTATTCTGCCCTTCACGTTCTCTTACTAGTCTATTCGTCAGGGATTTTTTACTTCCCCTCTTCCACAACTTCCCCACCTCCAGGTGTCCTCTGTCTTCTCTCTACCCCTTCTCCTCTGTCTCTTCTCTCCCCTTTCTCCTCTGTCTCCTCTCTACCTTCTTCTCCTATTCTACAACTTTTCCACTCTCCTGCTTCTCTAGTTCCTTTACCCCTGCTACATTCTCCACTTGGCGGCACTCAATACCTCTCACCCTGCGTTGTTATTGGCGAGTAACTCTCCTGGAAGCTCCGGTTGAGACGGCTGCATTAAAAATATGTAAAAAAGGGACATAGAGCATTACATAAAGATGAAAATATTTGTCACGTTCAGCTCTGAAGCTCAACGTTCACTTGTGCTACAATAGTCTGTGTAGACGTTCACACGGTTGTGTTAAAAGAACAGAAAGCGACAAAAGTATTTCAAGAACAGATGGGAGTACTGTTAGTTACTGAGTGAACAGCACCACTAGTAACTTATTCTTACATGATTATTTATTTTTTTGTGTGTGTGTGGGTGTGTGTGTGTGTACTCACCTAATTGTGCTTGCGGGGGTTGGGCTTTGGCTCTTTGGTCCCGCCTCTCAACTGTCAATCAACTGGTGTACAAATTCCTGAGCCTACTGGGCTCTATCAAATCTACATTTGAAACTGTGTATGGAGTCACCCTCCATCACATCACGTGTGTGTGTGTGTGTGTGTGTGTGTGTGTGTGTGTGTGTGTGTGTACTCACCTAGTTGTGCTTGCGGGGGTTGAGATTTGGCTCTTTGGTCCCGCCTCTCAACCATCACTCTACCAAAGAAGTTTAATTTCAGGGATTGTCTTAGATTAAGCTGATCCTCCTGTTTAAATATATAGTACTTATAATATAACGATGTCGACTGTCGTTCATATATTCAAGTAATGGACAATTAGAAAGTAGAATTTGGTACTATTGACATTGGAGAAAGAGGATCAGGTTTGTATTTATTTTGCTAATAAAACCTAACTTAATCATCCTAGGTTTAGTACACGCTATCTGCACCTAATATAGTACAAATACGTGCTATATTAAGCTTAGGAATATATAAGTTTTGCTTTCGGCTTTATTTTTTCCGGACTATAAAAATAATAGTATCAAATTCTACTATCTAATTGTCAATTGTCCACTATATCTATATTTGTATCATGGTCCTCATAGCTATAAAATGGACTATGTAAACAGAAGGATGGGTTGCAAAGTTTCTATTCTAAACACGGTCTTCATCACTGTAATCACCAGCCTTAATGACTGTTCCCATCTCTGAAACCACCTTCACTCTAAACTATCTACATCACTGTAACCACTTTCAGCCTCCTGAACACCCCATCTAGGCAGTGTGTAGATTCAGTGTGGACTCAGAGCACAATCTTCATGCTGAAAAAAAATGTGCTGGAGGAATTTTAACGACAATGAAATCTGGCATTTAATGAAGTTGAAATTGGTATTAATGGGGTATGAACATGGGGTTAACCCCGACCTCTCAAAAACCGATCCCTCCGTCACCCTGCAAAGTTTAGTGAGGCTAGCCGCAAGCGTCTGGTTTTCGACCTTGCATTAACAGATATCTGTTTTATAGATGTTGATTGGTGGGCGAGGAGTTTCACTGTGAGCGAGAGCGTGTTTGTATGGCAATATCAGACGATGGATTTTCAATGTCGCAGAGACACGCGTGTAAATTTAATTCTGGAAGTGATGTATGAGAAAGATTTATCGTGAAAAAAATAGCACGATAGTTTCATTGTAGTGGTTCAGTGTGGTACTTTACATTAGAGGTCTAGTGTGTGGTACTTTACATTAGAGGTCTAGTGTGTGGTACTTTACATTAGAGGTCTAGTGTGTGGTACTTTACATTAGAGGTTTAGCGTGGTAGTTTAGATTAGTGTTTTTTTGTGGTAAAGCTAATCAATTCAATGGTTGAGTAATTACCGCAACAGTTGAACTACCAAACAGCCATCCCGGTCAGCTGCTCAACGACCGTATAGCTGACCATGCTGGTAACTTAACAAGCGGGAACTAATCGTTACTGTTATGCATAATAAAGTAGAAAAAAAAAACTTAAATACCAAATGTCTTACGGACGAAATACTGTGAATTAGTTCACTACATTTCTGGTAAATGACTCTGAATGTTAATTAAGGATGTAATTAACATACCATCGTCTGTCATTGCAGAGTGATACAATTTTGCAATTAGATCATTGTTGCAAGATATATCTAGCCCGTTAATGCAGGGACTCATCAATTATTAAATCAAGCTCGGCGTGGAGGAATACACATATTGGTTACTGTGTTGGTAACGGGATGGGCCGTTCTCACTGTTCTGCCACAACGTGCAAAATACAATGGGTTAACCTGACCAGAAACGTACAAACCCAAGCCACCCACCTAACCTAACCTGCCGATGCATAGTAAACGTTTATATTTGTGAGTCGTCACTTTGTATTTTGTAGGTTGTACTTTTGAGAAGGGAATCATCAGTGGGAAAGCGCCAAGTCATTACAACTATATAGCATTGGGAAGGGGTCAGGATAAGGATTTGTGATGGGACAGGGGGGGGAGGGGAAGGAATGGTGCCCAACCACTTGTATTCATGGGTAGGAATCAATACATATGCTGCTGTTTTGTCGGCTTTTCTTATTGTTACGTCTTTCAGATTTTTTAGTTGTTTCGCTGCTAAAAACAAGTAAAAAATCTGAAAGACGTAACAATAAGAAAAGCCGACAAGACAGCAGCATATGTATTGATTCCTACCCATGAATACATGAACAAAATTAGCGACATCCTTAGTGACGACTCCAAATTTCAACAAATCACGAGGAACCCCGTAGAAGACCTTAAGCGGAAAGTAAACAAAACAATTACAGCAATCAACGCAAAGAAAGGTAGTGTGCATTTCAATAAACTTCAAGGCGACTATGGCTTAGGATATGCCTACGGCAATGTTAAGACGCATAAACCAGGTAACCCACTACGCCCTATAATCAGCCAAATACCAACCCCAACTTATCACCTGGCAAAGAAACTCAATGAACTCCTTACTCCATACACTCCAAGTAAGTTTAGTCTACAATCATCAGCAGATTTCCTAGAATTGATCAAATCTACCCAGCCCGATGGAATCATCGCTTCCCTGGACGTTGAATCCCTATTTACCAACGTCCCACTTGACACAACCATAGGAATGATACTGGACAGAGTATACAGAGACGAGAGCACCCCCAAATTAGACATACCTGAGCCACACTTGAAAAGTCTTCTCGAAGCATGTACAAAGGAAGCCCCTTTCATCAGTCCACAAGGAGACATGTATTTACAAATAGACGGAGTAGCAATGGGCTCCCCCTTAGGAGTTTTATTTGCTAATTTTTATATGGGAACCATCGAAGACAAGGTCTTCAGTAGCAGACAAAAAACAACTGTATACTGCCGTTATGTAGATGACATATTCGTAATAGTAAAAGACTCAGATGAACTAATTGACCTAAAAAGACACCTAGAGAGAGAGTCAGTACTCCGATTTACACATGAAAATAGTGAAAATAACAGTCTGCCATTCCTGGATGTACTAATAACAAAAACAGGAACCTCTTTAAGCACCAACGTATATACCAAGCCCACCAACATAGGATTATGCCTGAACGGTAGAAGTGAGTGCCCCCAAAGATACAAAGCCAGTGTTCTCAATGCTTATATTCGTCGAGCGCTTACCCACTGCTCTGAATGGAGCAACGTGAGTAGAGAGTTTGAAAGAGTAACTCAGGTATTGGTGAACAACGGATATAGCAGCGCGGAAATAAACGCTGCTATAAGAAGACACTTGGACCGTTGGTATAATCCAGAACCTAGAACAGAAACCACAACACCTCCAATAAAATTATATTACAAATCAACCATGTACAGTGAACATATAAAAGAGGAAAGAATAATGAAAGAAATAATCCGTAAAGGAGTAAAAAGCACTACTCCTAACCAAAACATAAACCTGATAATATTCTACAAAACCAAGAAGACTTCCGAACTCCTTATCAAAAACAGCCCGAAGCCGACGGAGAACCCTCTACAGCAGTCGAGCGTTGTATACATGTACACTTGCCCCCACGAAGGATGTAACCTTCAATGTAAGTACATAGGTATGACGTCGACCAAGCTGACGAGGCGTTTGACATGCCATCTTCAATCTGGTGCCCCTAGGAATCACATGAGACAAGCCCATGACATTACTCTAACAAGAGAAATGTTGAACAAGAATACCTGCATAATAGACAAAACCCAAGATGCAAGAAGATTACAAATTCTTGAGGCAATTCACATAAGAATAGAGCGACCTACCATGAACACCCAAATCACGGAACTATTTACTGTACCCACCATGAGAGTAAGGACAAGACAAGAACATATCGATGCCAACACAGAAGACAATGTCCAACATAATAGGCCAATTACACTGGATTAATCTTTGTGTTTAGATAGGAGCTGCCTCGTATGGGCCAATAAGCCTTCTGCAGTTACCCCTATGTTTCACCTCACATTTATCCCTTATGTATCCCCCCATGTTTTCACCTTTATTGTATTATCACCTGACCCAGTGCGGGTATAAAATCAACTAGTATTGTAAGATCTGTTCACTTGAGAATGAACCATGGAGGTTCGAAACGTTGTGCAAATTATACAAATGAGTGTAATACACTCTATAGTAAATCACTTCTTTTCTTCACCTTAAAAGTACGAAAATGAGTTTTGGAGAACTCCTATTCCAATTAAGCCCTGATGCTAAGAAAATAGTTAGAGGGATAGAAGCCCTAAACCAGAAAATAATAAAAACAGAATATGCGGTCAAATTCAATGAAACATGTTTGAAAGAAAACCTGCTGCCAATATACACCTATATATATATATATATATATATATATATATATATATATATATATATATTATATGTCGTACCTAGTAGCCAGAACGCACTTCTCAGCCTACTATGCAAGGCCCGATTTGCCTAATAAGCCAAGTTTTCATGAATTGTTTTTCGACTACCTAACCTACATAACCTAACCTAACGTAACTTTTTCGGCTACCTAACCTATAAAGATAGGTTAGGTTAGGTTAGGTAGGGTTGGTTAGGTTCGGTCATATATCTACATTAATTTTAACTAAAATAAAATAAAATTGACCACATACATAATGAAATAGGTAGCTTTATCATTTCAAAGATAAAAATTAGAGAAAATATATTAATTCAGGAAAACTTGGCTTATTAGGCAAATTGAGCCTTGCATAGTAGGCTGAGAAGTGCGTTCTGGCTACTAGGTACGACATTATATATATATATATTATATATATATTTATATATATATTTATATATAATATATATAATATATATATATATATATATAATCTCATTACTAGATGATAGGTGAAAAAGTAAATTTAAAGTTTGTGAAGGAGGTGAACGAAGGTAGCCTCTATAAGGCTCATCTAGCAACTCGTTTCCCACTAGAGTTTCCACCTTATCCACCGTCAGTCGTGGTGAGGGGGGGCTGACCGAGCCTCTCAATTGACGAACGACCGAGCTTACATGAGGCAGGAAAATTAAAAGACTCTTAATTAATCGAGTTAATTAGCGAGGCCCTGTGGCAGTACTTAATGACTTTCCCAGCAGGTGGAGCGCCCGCCCCGCTCCTCCTACAACACACCACCTTTTTTTCATAATATATTTTTAGTATTGATGTTGATTTCATCGCGTTCAACAGTGCCAGGCTCGTTCAGCAGTGCCAGGCTCGTTCAACAGTGCCATGCTCGTTCAGCAGTGCCAGGCTCGTTCAGCAGTGCCAGGCTAGTGTGTTCAGTAGTGATACATATCCTCAGCAGTGCTAGACTGAGCTATTAGTGGCCTTAGCAGTGCTAGACTAAAATAAACTATCATTGAATGTACACTGAGAAATGGGTGTACCTTTCACTGTATAATGTACATTATATCAATGACGGGCTAAGCCGTATTTGGCGCCACCGATACTTGGCGAAAAACTCTTCCCAACGTCATTATAACTCGGCTGTTATTGTAAATCACAAGGGTCAGGTATCATGTACACGAGAGCCAGGTATCATGTACACGAGAGCCAGGTATCATTTACACGAGAGCCAGGTATCATTTACACGAGAGCCAGGTATCATAAAGCATTTAAATTTACGAAGCCTGTCCATCTCTCCCTAATCACGGCAGTTTTGTTTCTAAACGAAGTATTCGGGGTTCGAATCCTTGTAACCCAAACGATTAGGGTTATCTAACTGTAAGGGTAATTACCTAATTAGGGGTAACCTAACTTAATCTAAGGTTGTTATTGATGTAAATACCCTCGTAGTGTTTTGTATCTCATTGGTTGTTTTACTAAATGTAAGCAAAGCCGCTATGATTGAGGAAAGATGTACTGGTTTCGTTAATTGATGCGTATATACTTGCTGAATTCTGGCCCAGATATCCCCATGAAAACTAAAGCTGCTCGTGGTAAGTGGACTAGCAGGTAAACTCCTGTTGAGAAGTTTACCTCAACTCAACTTACCTTGAGGAGTTTAATTGCAGATTGAATACTCAATAATCAACAGTACAATATGGAAGAGAACACATATCGAACACTGTTTATGTAGGAGAGACGGCTATGTATGTAATGTATGTAATGTATGTGTGTATTTAGCACTGTAAAGGCACTCTGATCGAATGTTCAATAACTCAGTGTGAACTGTAGCAATTCTCTAGTGCTAACTACTCAGAACTGACGGACAATGTATGAATGTTGGGTTGCATTGAAAAAGCACTTTAGTCACCTGTGGTTGAGTGCTCAATAACTCACTAAACTATATGTTTAGCAGATCTCTAACCCTGTCCATGGAAGACAGAAAAAAATGTATATATATATATGTTGGTTAGCATTGTATAACTGTATGTCCACGTCTGTAGTAGAATGCAAACTAATACAATTAGCATGACCTAATTTAAAATGACATATTTTCCCTGAATACAGTAAAAATGTATATGGACTTGTATGAAACACTGAGGCAATTTTACGGGCTTGAACTTGTATTTCTAGACTAATTAGACACACACACTACCCACTGCACTATGATGAGTTCCAGAACATCTAAGCCAGAAGATGTAGAATGTTCTATAACTTATGAAAAATATAAAATGTATTCAAAAACTCTCAATATCAGTGTGTTTATGTTGAAAAGTTAATACACATTAAACAGATCAAGATATCAGTACAACAATAGAAATATTGGATAAAAAAATCACACTTTTGTATTTGGGAAATTTTTGTAAAAAATATACACGAATTTTTTCGACCTTTCTGAGTGCTTTGTCAAGGTCTGAGTGTGTGATTAGGACGAGACTTGCATCTCAACGTCTAATCAGAGTCTCGTTCTAACCACACACACTCAGACCTTGACAAGGCACTCAGGAGAGTGCGAAAGACTTGCTGTAAATTCCTTACATAAATTTCACATATACACACGTGTGGGTTTTTATCCTATGTTATTACGTCTGTGAGAAGACATTACCATTACCAAATAGAAATATTATTTAGTATCTAATAATATCCCACACGCTTCTCTGCCCTTTACATATGTTTTGAAGAAATTACTGAACAAATACGGATAAATGTTACGTTAATTATATCCCAATTATATCCCAAGTGATAGCTGGTGATCCAGCTTAAAATGATCCTCTATCATTTGAAGTTGGTCCGGTGGTAACCCCCTAATTCTTACTTGACGGCCCCTAGCTAATTACTTCCTTAATTGTCAGCTTAATTACTGGGAAGATGGCCAAGGTTTGGGCAGTTGTACAAATATCAATATTCCATCAATAATTAAAGACAGATGTCTATAAGTCATCCAATTTTCTCAAGTCATTAGTTTCTTGATCCTCTGGTTGAACCATTATAAACTGGTTGAACCATTATAAACTGGTTGAACCATTATAAACTGGTTGAACCATTATAAACAAGTCATTTATGGTAAAGTAGTAAGCTTTTTTCCATAGCTCACATTCTTCAACTCGTGTAAAAACTACATTAACAATGACAATGTATTATATAAAAATATACGTATATAATGAAAGCATATATATACACATGGATATATCTCTTTTTAAGAAATTCATCATTGCGTCCCTTCCCAGTGAGTTGTGTATATGGAGTGCGTTCTACATACTTGATCAGATATTACATATTTCGTTCTTCACACGTACACAACATGTTGCTGTACATAATTAACAAAGCCGAGTCTCGCCCCAAACTCACTCGTTATTAGAGTTCACAAAATGGGGTTAACCGCTCTCTTCATTACTGCTAATAGGGGGTTTTATGGCAATAATAACATAATATACTCACCAGATTATATTACAATTGTTTAGAATGAAACAAAAACATGAAAATTGATAGCAGGTCAGAGATGATTGGAGTTTAATATATATATATATATGCTAGCCATTGATGTGAAGTGTGTTGTGAAATAGAGTACTGCTGCTCACACTAAGACTTCAACCTATTGACGTCATTCTTGTGAGTGTTAGTACGTCTGTTGTCCCTCGCTGGAGAACCAGCTCAGTCGGCCTTACACACCTATAGTTCTTGTAAGTAATGTCAACCTCTTGAATTGGAGTTTTAACTCCGTTGTTTCCTTTCCTAACTCTGTAAGTTATGCTTTGCTTATATCCCTTAGACCTGCAAGTTATACTCAACATATATCCCTTTGACGTGCAAGTTATACTCAGCATATACCCTTTAGACATCACGTTATACTCGGCATATAACTTATAACTCAAATCACGGTGTCAAGGCAGTTCTTCAGTGCCCAGCGGTTGTCTTCTATAGTCATTAGAGTGCATTAAACCCTTCACTAACGAGCCAAACACTTACATTCTCAGCACAAACTCTAATTGCACAACCTGGCGCTCCAGGCCAGCCTAATTCTTTCCCTCATTTCACTTAACTAATATTTGTTAGGAATAGATGATTTTCATCTCATTTTAGATTACTAAACTTCCAATAATTAATGCATAATTTTATAGAATGTGATGTTAATTAAAGTCTGATTAATTTCCAATTGCGTTCTCTGGCTTGCATCGTGAAACTGTTGTATAGTAGTTGTTAATTACACTTGTGTGGGGGGGGGGGGATATATTATTATGTAGTGAGAGTAATGATGGAGGAGGGTAGTGTCGACCCCAGCACTGTAGTTCTCTCGCAAATGAGTGATTTAAAAACATGTTCCAACGCTGCTATAAAGAGCTTCCAGGAAATCTTGAAACCCGTTTCATTTATATTTACATTTTAAATCCAGTAATTACTTCGCTGTATGTAAGTGTGTCCTGGGTGTAGGAATATGGTTCCTATACCATAAATGACGTCATTATAAGCGTTTAGCTGTTACCTCATTTGTAGAGAAATACCAAATTGAAAGAAGACTTTACGAAGACGCGAAAGTGTTAATAACTATTACCTCGAACCTCATCATGGCTACAAAAAAATCTTTAGCGCCCTCACCACACGCCTCGCTAGCTATTTTGGCTGGGTTCGAGCCCAGGCCAGCGTAGGGATAACAGGGGGCACCCGGGCCCTAATTTTTTATACCTATTCACCCAGCAGTAATTGGGGACCTGGTTGTAAACCTCTTGTTGGGTCGGGTTTAAGGGAAATTAAATGGGCGAAAATTAAGATGAACTGCGAGCCGGGAACGTTCTTAGTCTGCCTAGCAAGAGTCAGAAAACGTCACCACCATATCCAACAATATCCGGGGCATCACCAGGATTTCAATATACCCACCATATCCATCAATATCCTGGGCATCACCAGGATTTCAATATACCCACCATATCCATCAATATCCTGGGCATCACCAGGATTTCAATATACCCACCATATCCATCAATATCCTGGGCATCACCAGGATTTCAATACACCCCATCATCACCACCATATCCATCAATATCCTGGACATCACCAGGATTTCAATACACCCATCATCACCACCATATCCATCAATATCCTGGGCATCACCAGGATTTCAATACACCCATCATCACCACCATATCCGTCAATATCCTGGGCATCACCAGGATTTCAATATACCCATCATCACCACCATATCCATCAATATCCTGGGCATCACCAGGATTTCAATACACCCATCACCACCATATCCGTCAATATCCTGGGCATCACCAGGATTTCAATATACCCACCATATCCATCAATATCCTGGGCATCACCAGGATTTCAATATACCCACCATATCCATCAATATCCTGGGCATCACCAGGATTTCAATACACCCCATCATCACCACCATATCCATCAATATCCTGGACATCACCAGGATTTCAATACACCCATCATCACCACCATATCCATCAATATCCTGGGCATCACCAGGATTTCAATACACCCATCATCACCACCATATCCGTCAATATCCTGGGCATCACCAGGATTTCAATATACCCATCATCACCACCATATCCATCAATATCCTGGGCATCACCAGGATTTCAATACACCCATCACCACCATATCCGTCAATATCCTGGGCATCACCAGGATTTCAATATACCCACCATATCCATCAATATCCTGGGCATCACCAGGATTTCAATATACCCACCATATCCATCAATATCCTGGGCATCACCAGGATTTCAATATACCCACCATATCCATCAATATCCTGGGCATCACCAGGATTTCAATACACCCATCATCACCACCATATCCATCAATGTCCTGGGCATCAAATCACATCCACCAATATCATTTGAGGGATCCCAGTACCACAGTCGGGTTCGTTCTAGACTCACAATCGAGAATTCCGTTAACAGTCGAGGAGAAGCGCCGTGAGAGAGGGTGTGTGGGGCGGCGGACGCGAGAGGGCGGCCTGGTCGCCGCTCCGCTCCAGTGGCCGGCGAGCAAAAGTTTCACATGAAAGGCATCATCAGTCGGCAACTCTCTCTCCCAAATTACAGTTTCAGCTGAACATCGTGTTATGGACTGGCTTTATAACGCAGCCAGAGCATGGCTTTGTTACCTGGCTTTATAGCACTGCAAGAATATGGCTTTGTTAACTGGCTTTATAACGCAGCCAGAGCGTGGCTTTGTTAAATTGCTTTATAACACAGCCAGAATAAGACTTTGTTAACTGGCTTTATAACAGAACATGGCTTTGTTAACTGGCTTCATAACATAGATCGTGGCTTTGTTAACTGGCTTTATAACACTGCCAGAGCATGGCTTTAACTGGCTTTATGGCACTGCCAGAATTTGGCTTTGTTTAACTGGCTTTATAATACAGCCAGATCATAGCTTTGTTTAACTGGCTTTATAATACAGCCAGATCATGGCTTTGTTAACTGGCTTTATAGCACAGCCAGATCATGGCTTTGTTAACTGGCTTTGTTAACAATGAGAATATAGCTTTGTTAATTTGTTTTATAATTCAAAGCATACATTGCTTTAACTAGTTTTTTATAACAAAGCAAGAACAATACTTTGTTAGCTGGCTTTATAATAAAGCGAGAACATGGCTTTGTTAACTAGGTTTATAACACAGCAATAACAAGGCTTTTTAAACTGGCTTTATAACACAGCAAGAACTTGGCTTTCTAACAGGGTTTATAACAAAGCAGGAAAATGACTGTTACCTCTAGATAACAGACCGTGAACATGGTTTTGTTAACTGGCTTTATAACAGAGCCAAAACATGGCTTTGTTAACTGGCTTCACAACTCAGCGGTCATGATTATCACCACCACCACCATTGGCACCACTGGCTCACCACTACTTTTGTGATGGATACCGAATGGGAGATGAAGTCTTTCACGAAACGGACCGAGAGAAAGATCTAGGAGTTGATATCACACCAAACCTGTCTCCTGAGACCCATATCAAAAGAATAACATCGGCGGCGTATGCAAGGCTGGCTAACATCAGAACAGTTTTCAGGAACCTGTGTATGAAATCCTTCAGAAACTTGTATACAACATATGTAAGACCAATCCTGGAGTATGCGGCCCCCAGCATGGAGCCCGTACCTTGTCAAGCACAAGACGAAGCTGGAAAAAGTTCAGAGGTATGCCACTAGGCTTGTCCCAGAACTATAAGACATGGGTTACGAGGAAAGACTGCGTGAACTGCACCTCACGTCGCTGGAAGACAGAAAAGCTCGGGCAGACATGATCACCATATACAAAATTCCCGAGGGAATTGACAGGGTAGACAAGGCTGGATTATTTAACACGAGTGGTACACGCACAAGGGGACACAGGGGGAAGCAGAGTACCCAAATGAGCCATAGAGACATTAGAAACAACGTTTTCAGTATCAGAGTAGTTAGTAAATGGAATGCACTAGGAAATTATGTGGTGGAGGCTGACTCCATACACAGTTTCAAATGTAGATATGATAGAGCCCAGTAGGCTCAGGAATCTGTACACCAGTTGATTGACAGTTGAGAGGCGGGACCAAAGAGACAGAGCTCACCCACCGCAAGCATAACTTGGTAAGTACAACTAGGTGAGTACTTCTGCCCCACCACCACTCACCACTACCACCACCACCACCACCACCATCATCATCATCTCTCCCTCCCACCAGCCCCTCACCACCACTCACCACCACCACCATCATCATCTCTCCCTCCCACCAGCCCCTCACCACCACTCACCACCACCACCATCATCATCTCTCCCTCCCACCAGCCCCTCACCACCACTCACCACCACCACCATCATCATCTCTCCCTCCCACCAGCCCCTCACCACCACTCACTACCACCACCACTCACCACCCACCACCACTCACCACCCACCACCACTCACTACCACCACCACTCACCACCACCACCACCATCATCTCTCCCTCCCACCAGCCCCTCACCACCACTCACTACCACCACCACTCACCACCACCACCACCACCATCATCATCTCTCCCTCCCACCAGCCCCTCACCACCACTCACTACCACCACCACCACCACCACTCACCACCACCATCAACCACCACCACCACATCTCCCCCTCCCACCAGCCCCTCACCACGCCACCTTTCCGCTCGGCTGAGAACATATCCTCGCCTGGGCGTGTTGGACTCCACTGAAACATTTGGTTATACATTTCACAACTGCCAACAAAACAGTGGGTCCCTGTGATTGCCCGGCCCCCTCCTCCCGGCATGTTATGTGCAAAGTTTGCGATGTATGTGATTATGGAATGCACACCAGTGCATTCCAATCGCAAACATGCTAACATTCACCAAGAGGGCTGAGATCTCCAGCTAATTATAGAATCTATTCAAGACGCTTTGTAATTCTGTTAATTTTAGGGGGGGGGGGGTATTTAATTATTTTTAGATTGCTAAAAAAACGTTACTTTGCAAACTTTGCAAAAGTGACCACAATACGGTCCTTTTGTTTACAAGTAAAACTACGATGTCACTGTGAAGATTATATGTGTAATGAATTTTAGGGGATATTGTCAGTGTGAAGGAGCAGCAGACAGTCAAGGAGGAGCAGACATTAAGAACCAACACACGTTATAAGGAGGTATTGTAATTATTAGGGAAAGCGCCAAACCGTTACGACTATATAGCACTTGGAAGGGATCAGGATAAAGATTTGGGATGGGATGGTGGGGATGAATGGTGCCCAACCTCTTGGACGGTCGGGGATTGAACACCGACATGCATTAGGCGAGACCATCCATCACAGGTGGTAGGGCCACACACTATATTAGGACCCAATTTGCAGTATAATGTACCAACATATATAGTGTTCTGGTACCTTATAATATAAGGTACCACATCCACACAATATAAGGTACCAACAGACAATATAAGGTACCAGCACACAATGTTAGAGACCAACACACACAGTTTGAGGGAACAGTGGACACAACTTTGGACAGTTGACCATCCTGGGCGAGGTGGAGCAGACCAAACGGAGCTGAAAAAGAACAACTGGCCAAATGGGTCAGAAGTGGGGGGTGAAGTGCTCGTTTGGTCAGCACATTAAATCGTGCGAGGGGGGGGGGGAGAGATGGAAATGACTGTTAAAAACACTTATTTAAAATGTAGAAAGTAGTAGTGTAGTTGCATAGATGGAGACCGAGCAGAGCACTGACTCCGGAAGAGGGCCATGCAATGATATGGCAATGGAAACCCCGTCCAACATGGCAGGGGCAGCACAGTGTGCCATAGAATGGCAGCAGTAGCCAGAGGAACCCTCTACCATAATCTCCAGTGGTCCCGTGGGACCCCCGCTCTACTGTAATCTCCAGGGCCCCGAGGGACCCCCCGCTCTACAAGCTTGGACCAAAAAAAAATATACAAAATGAATTAAATTTCCAATCCGTGCTTTACCGAAGCGGAGAGGTGTGAAGGTGGATTATACACACGGTAACAAAATGTGTTCACAGAGTTCCCGCTCGCACTGACAATAAACTTTTAGCGGAGTTTCCCCTCCAGGGATAAATTCTGATAGATTCTCCCGCAGGTCAAGTGGTGGATCTTGTATACCAGTCGTTAGGAGTTTATATATATAACCTTTTGGTGTTATTGAAGCCATGAAGGGTTATTGAAGCCATGAAGGGTTATTGAAGGCATGAGGCTAGCTTACTGACCATCTGGAGAGTATACTTTAGTTCTGAACGCAGTGTAGAATGAAAGTATACACAGTGTATATTCACCGAGACGTGTTGGGAGTATACCACTCGGTGTATATATATAATCCCGCTTAATCCTTCGTGGTTATTGCTGTATATAATATGCGAGTATATCTTAATATTTCTGTATTAATTCATGGCTGAAGTTTATTTTTGTTAACTTAGAATCAGAAATTTTATATATATATATTCTAAGTTAAAAGCTCTCGCAGTTTCCCCATTTATCCAACATGGTGTCTTCTTTGCCGTTTTCTCTGCACTGGGATACATTTTCTTCCTAATTTACGTTGTTTTGCAGGAATAACTGCTTTATAGCTGGAATTAATGGTGTTTATGTTAGCGCCAAGGGTGGTGACTGACTAGCGGTACACACAGAGCCCAGGTAACAGAAGCTTGCGTGCTGTCGGCCGTGTTAACACGACGATGGGCCGTCCCCAGAGCTCATCCTTCCACCACGCTGTGGTATGGTACACGACAGACGGCGAGTCTCGCCTCGCCACAGCAACGACAAATGATGATTTTTTTTAAAGATACTTTTAGATGAATCACAACATTCATCTTTCTTTCGACTGAATTTGGTTCGATGCTGGCTTGGGTTATAACCTAAATACCTTTACAAAGCACTCTAAAATAACGAAAAGTATATATTTTGCTTGTTATACGCTCATATATGTTTCTCTCTCTCCGTTTATTCGTATATTTATCTCGTTCATTGACCCTTTCCGTTTTATCAAGGATTTGAGATCCTTTATGTGCACAAGTTATCGTTATGTCACTCACAAATAATGTTAACTGTTTGCTAAATACCTCTGAGACATTCTATAACAGTTTAATAAACCCAGCCCTGCTCACAACAATTGATGTCATATGCTCACAAAACCTTAATATATAAAATTATATATATATATATATATATATATATATATATATATATATATATATATATATATATATATATATATATATATATATATATATATATATATATATATATATATTTATATTTTTCCTGTCTTTGGATTAAGAGTGCTGCTTACGAACCTAAGAAAGTCAGTTATATTCTCACCATTACTGCGTTTTCACATGACAAAAACGAAATTAATTACAAAATCAACATAGATGTATGTGTTTGTGCGTACATTGAGGAGGTGAACATTGACGTTCGGAGTAAAAGTTAGTTATTTCTTAGAGCTGGAGTGAACTAACCGCGAAGCATTTTTTGTGTATTTTCCGAAATAGGCAGTTGAGACGGCGATGGAGGAGGCTCTCGTCCTCATCTCCATGTCCCTGGATGGTGATTGTGAGGGTGACGCACACTAAAGCAATTGTTATCCCGTCTAACGCTATCGTGTTAATCTTTAAACGACGCTTCAACGACCCTTCAGGGAGGGCGCTTCAGGGATAAGCGCCACAGAAAACGAGGAAGGGAACACAACTTATAGACAACGTGGACTGTTTACAACGGCGCGTGTGTACATTTTACGACATTGAACTCGTTAATTCGTTTTATACGGAGTTTTTTTTCTATGGTTGATGTTGTTTTCATGGTGTTTGACTGTGTGTGTGTTCCATGGAGCATTATACTCACTGTTAAAGCACTTGTGTTCCTGTTGGAGCCTGTTGGACGATTCCATATCTTGGCCCGAAACATTACAGGTGTTTGGTACCATTATGAAGAATACATAAAACAAGAACACATAATTACATATGTTTTTTAATTATTATTGTTTTTATTATTATTCAGGGAGGTAGTAATCTATATCTAATTCTTTCCCCATGGATCTATCTCCATTTGCATCAATGATATTGGGTGACAGCCTAATCCACTTATCCAAGGCCCTGTTACCTATTCAGTACTTTTCCCTAATCCTGCCCCAATCTGAGGTTTTCCGGTGTATAACTGTCATAGGTTATACTTAAGACAAGTATGATCCTCATACAAGAGAAACACACACACACACACACACACACACACACACACACACACACACACACACACACACACACACACACACACACACACACACACACACACCACCATTGCACCTCCCACTACCACCACAGAAACACCACGCCTACCACCACCATAAAAGACATTACCACCACACCGCCACCAATCATCTCACCATCCACTACAATCCTCACCAACCACCACACCATCTCCCACAACCCCCACCAACCATCACACCATCTCCCACAACCCCCACCAACCACCACAACCCCTACCACAACCCCCCACCACACCACCTACCAACATTCAGCGTGAGGGGGGGGTAGGTACAACCCAATAGGGAGAGAGACTGTTAGTTAGCATGCATTACAGAAGGTCAGTGGCGCAAGTATGTAATTGAATTCTCCTTTCTTATTATACTATTGTGGAGGCCGCCACCAGAGGACGTCTCAGCATCTTTTATTTATGGAATCACAAATGGAGACGGATTCGGCCCAGACCGTGAGGTGAGAAAGCAATCTTACAGGTCAGGGTAGAGGGTAAGGGAGCAGTCTTACAGGTCAGGGTAGAGGGTAAGGGAGCAGTCTTACAGGTCAGAGTAGGGGGTGAGGGAGCAGTCGTACAGGTCAGGGTAGGGAGTGAGGGAGCAGTCTTACAGGTCAGGGTAGGGAGTGAGGGAGCAGTCGTACAGGTCAGGGTAGGGGGTGAGGGAGCAGTCTTACAGGTCAGGGCAGGAGGTGAGGGAGCAATCTTACAGGTCAGGGTAGGGGGTGATCGAGGGAGCAGTCTTACAGGTCAGGGCAGGAGGTGAGAGAGCAATTTTACAGGTCAGTGCAGGAGGTGAGAGAGCAATCTTACAGGTCAGGGAGTGAGGGAGTAATCTTACAGGCCAGGGCAGGGAGTGAGGGAGTAATCTTACAGGTCAGGGCAGGGTGTGAGGGAGCAATCTTTCAGGTCAGGGCAGGGGGTGAAAAAGCAGTCTTACAGGTCAGGGCGGGAGGTGAGAGAGCAATTTTACAGGTCAGTGCAGGAGGTGAGAGAGCAATCTTACAGGTCAGGGAGTGAGGGAGTAATCTTACAGGCCAGGGCAGGGAGTGAGAGAGCAATCTTACAGGTCAGGGCAGGGGATGAGAGAGCAATCTTGCAGGTCAGGGCAGGGGGTGAGGGAGCAATCTTACAGTTCAGGCCAGAGAGAGAGAGAGAGAGAATCTCACATCTCTGGTGATGTACGGATGTGAACAAACGGAAAGTAATTTTCCAGTTAGGAAATACCGAATTATCTTACATGTAAGATAAGGAAGAGAGGAGGAAATATTACAGGTAAGGTTAAACCCAAAATTACAAAACAGAATACGAAATGAAACACTATTGATGGCAACACCATGAAAGCAGTGAAAGTAATCCATCAGATCACACCAAAAAGTAACGGAAATTACTACAGTCCCCACGAGAAAAAAGTAATCATACCAACCAGATGTGACATAGTCAAATATTGTGCCTGAAACCCGTAGACTTGTATCGTGTAGCTCTTTGTAATATAATATGCATTACGTACTTAGCTTTTTTTGACACACTGTACTCCACTTCATATAGTCTAGGGTAGCTGCACTAATGCAGATGTACCTCATGTGTTAATAAAAAAAATTATAATATGCAATGATTTGTTCAGATCTGAAACCTATATCTATGGGCAGCACAAAACGTCCACCAGACTGTGCGACACAGTGGTTGCCAGTATCAGGTTGGGTTACCGTTACCTGTGGCATGTGGCTACCGTTACCTGTGGCAGGTGACGGATCTCCCAATCCTGAGCACTCCAGGTGCAAGCTCTGTGAGCAGGAACTGGGGGCATGAGCTTGCACACTACATCACCGAATACCTAGTTATTAGACCATTCAGACCAGTTAGCATGAGGTACCTGGAGCTTTGCAATTTATTCAGTCTCGTGTTCTTAAAGATATCCTCATATTGCACCAAAAATTTGCCAGTGCAGGCTACTGAACACATGGCCCTGTATGACTAACCATCCTGCGAGATGGGGACTTTTAGTATCACTGCTACCTTATTCACTCTTGTGTTGATGATATCCTCATAATGCATCCGGAATCTGCCAGTGCAGACTACTTATCACATGCCTCTGTATGACTAACCATCCTGTGTGATGGAGCATCACGTAGCTAGCTTTTTGACACACTCTGTACTACCCTTCATATAGTCTAGGGTAACTGCACAAATGCAGATATATCCAAATGTGTTAATAGGGCAATGGACATGCTTAGTTTATTGGCCACGGCCTCAGCAGGTGGTATTAAATCCCAACGTTTGAGGAAAAATAATCACTATCTCTGAAAGTTTTCTAAATTGTTGGACACAGGTACTCATAACAAGCACTCACAGGTAACTCATATTACGACCCGAATCAAATTCACAAAAATTCAGTTCCATTTCTCTGATTTCCTGTATGAGCAAAGTTCTTGAGAGGATTATACTCGACAGGTTAATGTTGCAAATTAGGCGCCAACTTGCTCCCATCCTATATGGCTTCCTTCCCGGAAGAAGCACACAAACTTTCTTTACTGAATGTTTCATTAGACAGGGACCAAGCTTTCAAGCGGCATTTTGATGTAGCTAACAGAGAACGGCTCTATGAACAACTAGCCTCGTTTGAAGTTAAAGGAAGATTTCTAACATGGCTTCCGAGGGGTTACCTGAGCAACATAACCGGTTCAATCCTTTTCAAAGGTTTATAAGTAAACATTCAGCACCCTTTGAGCTGGGTACACCTCAGGGTGGAGTGCTTAGCCCAACATTGTTCAATGCCTTGATATACAAATAAATAAGTTATGTTCCCACACTAGCTGACGAAGGTATCATGAGCTATGATGATAGCGTTTGTTTTGGTGCAAACACACACACTTGATTCAAGCTCTTGCTTGATTCTCCTGTTATAAAAGAGCGGTGAATTTGGTCTTATTATCTCCAAATATCTTACCAAATAGTCCAAGCACTTGGACTGGACGGTAGAGCGACGGTCTCACATCATGCAGCTCGGCATTTAATCCCCGACCATCCAAGTGGTTGGACGCCATTCCTTCCCCTCGTCCCATCCCAAATCCTTATCCAGACCCCTTCCAATTGCTAATATAGTCATAATGACTTTGCCCCTTTTCCTGATAGATCCCTTCTATACCAAATTCCTAAATTCTTCGTTGCCACAAAAGAACAAACTACCTTTCAAACCCAAACTCCTAATACCATGAAACCTGTAGCCAGCACAAATACCTTGGAGAAGGTATCAACAGAGACGCTGTATCCCGCCAAACACACAGCGAAACTACGACGTTGGTACAACGTTCGAACAAGTTTTAACACCTAACCAGTTATAACAACCAATATAGCAAGTTGTAACAACGTTCTAATACGTCATAAACACGTTAAGCCAAAATGTAACAACTTTATTACAAGTTGTAACAAGCGGAAAATAGAGACAGTTTCGGTTTGTGTTTCCAGGGATACGACCAACATCACTACCTTAAAAGAAAGAATTATACCCATGATATTCTTACCACTTGCTGATAAGAATATTGACATCTATGTTAAATATGCTGATTGCCTGCCCTTACTGACTAACCCATCATGCGAAATTGGGATCCTAACATCACATAGACTATGATACACTATGTAACTCCTCAGACCAGTCCAGGGTAACTGCGTGAATGACAATGTCACTGGGTATATTAAAATATTGAACTTTGATACTTTGAGCGGATAAGCATGTATAGTCGTTCGTACAGACGTACGTACATGTAGACGTTCGTAAAGATGTGCATGTAGATGTTCGTGCATACGAACGTGTACATCGCGCAAACAGACGAACACATGGACATTCGTACGCTTCAAATACAAGATAACGATCACATCTACAGGAGTACAGGTACGCTAATGAAAAAGTTCAGAGTGTCGGGTGCTTGCTTGTTAAGCAAGATGTACGTACATACGTACGCAATACGTACGTACGTACAAGCAGCATGTACGTACACTGTTGCTTGCTTGTTAAGCAAGCAACACAGAAATCATCGATAACTACAGCGATAGCAGGAGACTCGACATCAGCGAGGCACTACACATAAAAAAGTAAACACCAGCAATCAACAGCCAATTAATGCACAGCTATATATATAATATATAATATATATATATATATATATATATATATATATATATATATATATATATATATATATATATATATATATATATATATATATATATATAATGTCGTACCTAGTAGCCAGAACTCACTTTTCAGCCTACAATGCAAGGCCCGATTTCCCTAATAAGCCAAGTTTTCATGAATTAATATATTTTCTCTAATATTTTTCTTATGAAATGATAAAGCTACCCATTTCATTATGTAAGAGGTCAATTTTTTTTTATTGGAGTTGAAATTAACGTAGATATATGACCGAACCTAACCAACCCTACCTAACCTAACCTATCTTTATAGGTTAGGTTAGGTTAGGTAGCCGAAAAAGTTAGGTTAGGTAGGTTAGGTAGTCGAAAAGCAATTAATTCATGAAAACTTGGCTTATTAGGCAAATCGGGCCTTGCATAGTAGGCTCAGAAGTGCGTTCTGGCTACTAGCTACGACATATATATTATATATATATATTATATATATATATATATATATATATATATATATATATATATATATATATATATATATATATATATATATATATATATTAGTATATTTTGGTAGCAGTCTTTCCTGTAGACATATTTTATTAAATATGACCGAAAAAGTAAGATTAATAATTCTAACACGAATTTTCTCAATCTTTCGTACATTATGCTTCACTGTTGGAGGTAAATCAAAAATCACTTCTCCAAAATTCATTTTTATTTCTAGTCTGACGCGACACGGGCGCGTTTCGTAAAACTTATTACATTTTCAAAGACTTCACAAATACACAACTGATTAGAACTTGCGTTTCCCTGATTTTATATCTACATTTGAGTGAGGTGGGAAGGGTGATGTGGCATTACATTTGAGTGAGGTGGGAAGGATGATGTGGCATTAGAGGATATTAATAGGGTATTAAAAGTATCAACACAAGACAGTGACAATTAAAAATGAATTTTGGAGAAGTGATTTTTGATTTACCTCCAACAGTGAAGCATAATGTACGAAAGATTGAGAAAATTCGTGTTAGAATTATTAATCTTACTTTTTCGGTCATATTTAATAAAATATATATATATATATATATATATATATAATATATAATAAATATGATGGTCACACACCTAGGCTTCCATGTCTCCACCACTCGCTAAAACGCTCACGACAGCCTTGCTGAGTTAGTGGGGAGTGAGCCACAGTAAGCAAAGTTATTTGAATATATGCGTCCACAGTTCCTGTCACCGTGAAAACTTGATAATTCATCTCCCATTATTCTGTCCTTCCTTGCTCAGGAATTATATTACGCAGATTTAATCCTTATACGGATTTACATGACGGCTCATCTCCCACGTTTATGACTAAATCTTTTAATATTGTCTTCTAACCGCTTCACTGCTCCGGACGTCTTAAAGCGTCTTAGTTCGACGGGGCCTTTTACCTAGCCTAATGTCCTCGACGTCACGTGAGAGGTCACGAGGGGTCACCTGACCTAGATGAGGCTTTCAAGTTGGTTGACTGTTTAAGAGAAGAAAGTGAAACTCTCCTACAAGAACTATTTTTTTCAACTGGTCAAGACGAAGGAAATCCTGAAACGCGACGTCTGCCAACCTTGGACACAAGATAAATCTGACACTTCATTACAACCGAATGAAGATCGTCAAATTGCACATGAAAAATTTATCCTAGCATTATAGAGAACGCTGGCAACATGTAACGATCACCGCTACATAGGCACAATCAGAGAACACTGTATAGGCATCAGAGGTCCACGGTTGTTCATCACCCTCCCAGCGAGCACAAGAAATATTGCCGGAACAGCCGTGGACATCTTCAAGAGGAAACTAGATGGTTTCCTCCAAGGAGTACCGGACCAACCGGGCTGTGGTGGGTATGTGGGTCTGGTGGCCGCTCCAAGCAACAGCCTGGTGGACCAAACTCTCACAAGTTTAGCCTGGCCTCGGGCCGGGCTTGGGGAGTAGAAGAACTCCCAGAACCCCATCAACCAGGTATCAACCAACCAGGTAACACACGACCATCATCACTGTTCCTTGCCAACATGCTTCCACCTAGACAGCTTCCGTGACATAGGCATCGATATCACGTTGCTTGGCTGGATAAATCTTAGTTAGGAAGGACTCAAGTATGGAGAGCTTGGAATTCAGTATCACCTTGACCCTTCCTCGAGAATCAACAGTCACCCTGCAAAGTTTTGTGAGACTAGTCCCAAGCATCAGGCATCTAAGCCTTGACCATATACAGAGGCAGGCATCAACATTTTTGTTTAAGATGTTTGTCCCGTTGTATTCACTCTCAAGTAATATACTAACATAATACTAGTTACAGATAGAACCATCAATAGTTGTGTTTATTTTTCAGATCCTTATACAAGACACTGATCTTACCGTGGGATCCATGTGTAGTCATGTTGTTGCAACAAGAACCTTGCATCAATACTCCACCAGAATCTGTTCTCACGTGTCCAAGTATATTCTGTTTGTAAGATCCATGCGCCATGAAGCGCGGATAGAAAAAAATATCCTTTTAACAAGCTATTTTGTCACCCAGATCATGGTAAACCATTAACTAACTGGTAGACCATCATTAAAGACCATCACTAAAGACCACCACTAGATAGTCCACTGATAGACTACCACTAACTATTGGTTGACTCATACATTACGGGCCCTGTGGTGCAGTGATAAGCGCAGTTGGTCCACAAGCGAAAGTTTCCATATTCGATTCCCGCGGACATAACCGTTCGGGCACGTTTTCTTGTACCTGACTCTTCTGTTCACCAAGCAGCATCCCAACCACTTGGTGTGGACGGTAGAGCGACGGTCTCGGTTCATGCAGGTCGGCATTCAATCCCCGACCGTCCAAGTGGTTGTGCACCATTCCTTACCCCTCGTCCCATCTCAAATCCTTATCCTGACCCCTTCCAAGTGCTATATAGTCGTAATGGCTTAGCTCTTTCCCCCTGATAATTCCCTCTCTCACCAAGCAGCAAAATTGGCATCCGGGAGTTAGGGAACTATTGTGGGTTCCCCCTGGTGAACGTACTGTAGATAGTTCAAGTACGATTTTTGAGACAACAAAATACATCTCGAAGGGATAGAGTAGCTTAGGCTATTTCTACCCTCCTCTGTAGGTAGTTGGTCTCATTGAACACCAACTACCCTTTCCGTTAAACGTAGTACACAGCTGGTAGACCAATGTGAGGGCCGGATACGTCAGCACAGTAGGGCCGGATACGTCAGCACAGTAGGGGCCGGATACGTCAGCACAGTAGGGCCGGATACGTCAGCACAGTAGGGGCCGGATACGTCAGCACAGTAGGGCCGGATACGTCAGCACAGTAGGGCCGGATACGTCAGCACAGAGGGCCGGGTCTGACAGAAGGACTGTGTTTGATGTGCTGGGCGCTGTGCGCACATAATACACGAGTCTCCCCTGGGCCCTGGCGTTCCCGCTCTCTCTCCCCCCCCCCCCCCCCAGCACATCAAGGAGTCTTGGTGTATTAATAACAAACTTTCTCGCCGACAAAGAGCTCCCGTGGTATACCATATAGATAATCAATTACGTTTTAATCCAAATATCAATCATAAGACTAAGTTTTCTTTTGTAGCCAGCCAGACTCCGCCCCGGGCCGGCAAACCTCATTACCCGCTAGTGCCAGCTTAGCGGTCACCATAATATTTCCTTCCAACACAAAACCCACTCTTCTATCTGCTGCTATTGACTTTTAAATCGTGCATGTCTTATGGAAATGTAAGCTTTCATATCAAAGTTTGATATAAAATTCGTCCCTTTTGTCTAAACCATCGCAAAAGCTTAATAAAAGTATAGTTTAATAAAAGACAAAGAGGTGTGTGGCAACTCCTCGTATTTCGCAGTCAATTCCAACATTTTATAAAAGTTTGACTGTGCCGTCAAATGCGAGCTTCATAAGACGTCAAGGCAAGATATGAGCTGCCTGTGGAAGGGTTGCCAATAGTGACTCGAGTCTTTGATAACTGCACCACGTGCAAGGTTGCATTGTTGCTTTCACCACACAGTGTGTGTGTGTGTGTGTGTGTGTGTGTGTGTGTGTGTGTGTTTTCACCTAGTTGTGCTTGCGGGGGTTGAGCTCTGCTCTTTCGGCCCGCCTCTCAACTGCCAATCAACTGTACTCACCTAGTTCACCTAGTTGTACTCACCTAGTTGTGTTTGCGGGGGTTGAGCTCTGGCTTTTCGGTCCCGCTTCTCAATCGTCAATCAACAGGTGTACAGATTACTGAGCCTATTGGGCTCTATCATATCTACACTTGAAACTGTGTATGGAGTCAGCCTCCACCACATCACTTCCTAATGCATTCCATTTGTCAACCGAGTCTTTGATAACTGCACCACGTGCAAGGTTGCATTGTTGCTTTCACCACACAGTGTGTGTGTGTGTGTGTGTGTGTGTTTTCACCTAGTTGTGCTTGCGGGGGTTGAGCTCTGCTCTTTCGGCCCGCCTCTCAACTGCCAATCAACTGTACTCACCTAGTTCACCTAGTTGTACTCACCTAGTTGTGTTTGCGGGGGTTGAGCTCTGGCTTTTCGGTCCCGCTTCTCAATCGTCAATCAACAGGTGTACAGATTACTGAGCCTATTGGGCTCTATCATATCTACACTTGAAACTGTGTATGGAGTCAGCCTCCACCACATCACTTCCTAATGCATTCCATTTGTCAACCACTCTGACACTAAAAAAGTTCTTTCTAATATCTTTGTGGCTCATTTGGGCACTCAGTTTCCACCTGTGTCCCCTAGTGCGTGTTCCCCTTGTGTTAAATAGCCTGTCTTTATCTACCCTATCAATTCCCTTGAGAATCTTGAATGTGGTGATCATGTCCCCCCTAACTCTTCTGTCTTCCAGCGACTGTGTGTGTTAAACATACACACACACATCACCTGTGACGGCCGCGTTATGGGGTCCTCACAAGCACGGTCACCATGCTGGATATTCAATCTGGAACCTCATCATGTTAAGTCACAATAACTTGCAGCATATTAATGCTAATCCCGTATATCGCCTTAGACGTTTGCGGTGTCAGACATTAAGCATAATTTAGTGTTTTATTGCATGGATTATATTTATCTTGTGTTTGGCGGGTGTTCTACGTATCGTTTCTACGACATATTGCCTACGAGGTGTCGTAGATCTCTGGATGAGTCCCTCTTATGAGGAGATTCATGAGAGCATTATATACTACGACTAAAAAATTGGTTACATGTGAGTGATAATTCCAATTATGAACATATTATTATAATGTCAGTGGCGTTAACTCGTGGTGTCAGTCAGATCTTGGCGCCGGAGTCGCCGTGTGGGGGGGTAGGGAGCGAGCACAGACTCTCCATGATGTAGGGTGGAAAGTTACCTCATTGTCATGGAGAGAGGCTGGGACCCCCACTGGGACCCCCTCTGGGACCCCCTCTGGGACCCCCTCTGGGACCCCCTCTGGGACCCCCTCTGGGACCCCCTCTGGGACCCCCTCTGGGACCCCCTCTGGGACCCCCACTGGGACCCCCACTGGGACCCCCACTGGGACCCCCACTGGGACCCCCACTGGGACCCCCACTGGGACCCCCACTGGGACCCCACTGGGACCCCCACTGGGACCCCCACTGGGACCCCCACTGAACTAAATAATGTTCTAATGTGCGTCGGAAATGTCACGTGGACTCGAACCAGTGAACCGACCTCAGCTCCTCTAAATGGTTCTCTGAGAGACCCCTGAATGTTGCACAGGTCGCCTGAGTGGCCAGGACGAACCCTAACTGCTGCTGACGCACCCTAACTAGTCACGGCGGAATATAATTGATTCGCTTAACCACCCTATTAGCTTGGGATAATCCTCTTGCTGGATGGAGGGACGATGGGTGATGAGAGGACCCTTGTCTTACCTTAATCCCTCACTTCTCTCCCTCCCTCATTTCTCTCACCTCCCTCATCTCTCTCACCTCCTTTGTTTTACGTACTGTTCCATTTTACCATTTATTCCTCTTGCTAGCATTTTCTGCACGAGTCATTTGTTTGGTCACTATTGCAAGGTAGGGCAGTAAGAGTACATTTTTGACCCGACCTGTGACTTATTTGCGTCGCATAATATTTTAATTTACTACATAAAGAGCTAGAAATTGTCATGTTTTATCCAGAGATATAGTCAATTTCCTTTTAAAGTAAAGAGGAGCTCAAATTTGGTACTATTTGTGTGTACTCCTGAATACTTATTTCTGCCAGGGCTAGGGGGGGGGGTGTCCAGGGCTGTGTTAAATTCAAACCAGAGGCAGCAAGGTTATCATTTTGGCCAGTTAACTACACCCACCTGTGTACTGTAGATCATTAATCTCATTAAAAGAATAAAGCTTCACCCGTTGATCACTGTACCATAGACCCACCTGTTGAACACCCACCACCCACCTGCCCCACAGTCACCCACCTCACCACTATCGTGGGCTAGTCGTATGAGCTGCCTCGGCACATTATTAATTCTAAATCAGGAAAAATGTTTGTCAGTTTATATGAACTTCGTTAAAAATGGAGGGAAGTAACAAAGGCTCCGGCCTGCTCATTCACTATATAATTGGCAAAAATTATTCCCATCCTTATAATTGTTCTAATTAACATTCTATTGTTTGGCATTAATTCTGTATCGTTATATGGAGAGCGCAAGCTATTGTGTGTGTGGTGTGTGTGTTGTGTGTGTGTGCGCTCACATAGTTGCGCTTGCGGGGGTTGAGCTTCGGCTCTTTGGTCCCGCCTCTCAACTGGTGTACAGGTTCCTGAGCCTACTGGGCTCTATCATATCTACACTTGAAGCTGTGTATAAAGTCAGCCTCCACCACATCACTTCCTAATGCATTCCATTTGTTAAGTTCTCTGACACTAACAAAATTATTTATAATGTCTTTATGGCTCATTTGGGGACTCACTTTCCACCTGTGTCCCCTTGTCCGTGTACACCCTGTGTTAAATAAACTGTCTTTTATCTGCCCTACAAATTCTTCTGAGAATCTTGTATGTGGTGATCATATGTCCCCTAACTCTTCTGTTATTCAGCAACGTGAGGTTTAGTTATCGTAGTCTCTTCTCATAGCCCACACCCCTCAATTTTTCGAGATAATTATAGGTAGAAAACCCACTAGACATAATATACACTGATGCATCTGTTAACCCTACCAATGACAGACTTGGTGAAGCATACAATGTACCTAGCAATAATGTCTTTAAAAATGGAAATTAAGACATAAAACAGATTGAAAACCATGTGCAGACGATGAGTCACAATAACTTGGCTGAAATATGTTGACCAGACCACACACTAGAGAGTGAAGGGACGACGACGTTCCGGTCCGTCCTGGACCATTCTCAAGTCGATTGCGGTGATTGAAGGAAGATAAGGCAATAAATAGGATTGAGAACCATGCCTTCTAAACGCAGGCAGAACTACCTACCATTGTTATGCCATTAAAATACCTAGAAAGACAAACCAAAGGAGCAATAAGTAGCACTGACTCCAAAGCAACACTACAAAGCCTTAGGGGAAAATATAATGCAGATAACAAACGACAGTCACTGAATTCAAGAAATCTGTGAAAATACTAACCAATCGGGGAAAGGCGACCAAGTTCCTAAGGATTTCCTCCCACGTTTCGATCTGTAGAACAACGAGAAGATGTTGAGGGTGCAACCCGTTCTCGCACTTGCTTCTAGTCAATATTGGCTCATTTAATAAGTGCATATGTGACATACTAATTGATTGTGAATATTTTAGTTTTCCTTGAAAAGCTTCATAGAAAACACCGACCTTACCTAACCTTCTTAGTATGTAAAGATAAGCATCTTATTGCTTCTTATTTACAATTATTACTTAACCTATCAACGGTATAGGTTAAGTAATAATTGTAATTAAGAAGCAATAAGATGCTTATCTTAACATACTAAGAAGGTTAGGTAAGGTCGGTGTTTTCTATGAAGCTTTTCAAGGAAAACTAAAATATTCACAATCAATTAGTATGTCACATATGCACTTATTAAATGAGCCAATATTGACTATAAGCAAGTGCGAGAACGGGTTGGAGGGTGAGACCACATCCAATACGTCATCCACAAGAATCTATAATTATCTCCCAAAAAATATAGATATCATCTGATAACGAATCTGAACGCGGGTACAACGCAGTTGCAGCAGATAACTGAAAATTAAACACCTATTCCACACATCTGAAAATAATTGAATTATCAATTACAGCTCATCCTTCTAAAATGAAAGTTGTCAATTCATATATTTTAGGCTTTGTGAGCTGGGTGTCTAACTTCAATCATTATTGACCAATAGGCTGTGTCCGAGATAGTAAATCTGTATTAGCAACAGTTCGTCGTGGAAATTCGGGAGACAAACTGCAACTTATTATTCTCAACAGAATTAATAGGCAGATCAGTAGGATTAGGTAGTATAATAGGCAGAGCAATAGGATGAAGTTGTGTAATAGGCAAAGCAAAGGGATTAGGATGTGTAGGAGGCAGATCAATAGGATGAGTTAGTGTAATAACCAGATCATAATAGGCAGTGTAATAGGCAGATCAGCAAGATAACTAGAATGACACCAACAGGTCTCAGATCTTCCCACCTACTTGTACGTTCTCCTCATCTATCTCCCACACCAAGTTCTCCTCTCCTTCTCTTCCTCATGTCTCCCACGTTAAGTTCTCCTCTCCTCCAACCCCCATCTGTCCCACACAGAGTGCTCTCCTCCCTCCCACGAGGGCATTACCGACTCATAACGTCATTGTGCTTCTCTCCTCCACACTGAAAGACTGAAAGAATAAGAAAATGGGAAGTGTCATTTTAGGTCATATTCTCGAGGAAACAAAAATATCGACGTCTGCTCGGCCAAATGGGGAATCCCTGTCCTGGGCCCGAATGGTAAATACAGGGAATGCAAAGGAACAGCGCCAAGGTGTGTGACTGGATGGGGAATAGTGTTTCACTGTGGAGCGCCTCCTATTCTGCCTCTCCTGGCACTGCGCCCTCACTATCCACGCCCTCTCGCTCTCTCTAGTCATTAATATCTATGGGATACTAAAGCAAACTGCGCGATAGCGATATATGTAGACGATCTGTTTTGCAACCAGTGCTGAACCGGTGTTTCAGACGATTGCTTCTCTCACAAGAATCCGTCTCTGCTTCTCAGGCTGACCGAAATCGTGGGAAAAATCCCGCCTGGATGACGACAGCGGAGAGTGTGCGAGCGTGTTTTGTTTTTCCGGAGGGCCTAAGTAAGATCCCGTGTCCGCGCCCCTCGTTTTGTGCAGTCCGCGCCGTCATAGCCGCGCCGTTTTCTGTGATGCTCATCTTCATTTCAATCCAAACGACTTGCTTGCTAACCCAACCCCCGCAATGGCCAATAATACGGTGCGTGTCTACTGCCAACGTTGATTTTTCCCTTCGGCTGTATTAGTTTCCCATTTACGGGAGTGGCGTTTTGTTCCGTTTTCTGTGGATGGGAGCTGCCTGCGTTACACGTGGTAAAGAGCACCTTAATATACACGTTGGTGTGAGTAGCTCTATGTGCACGTGGTTGGGAGCAGCTCTTTGCACGTGGTTGGGAGCAGCTCTAAGTGTACAAGTCATTTTTTTAAGTACTGACTAGTTTTTTCTATTATTATATGAAAATAAAAGTTTTCTGGCTAGTAAACAAGATTGTTTCTACGTACTAGACCTATTAATGCGGTTCTGACGAGAGAGAAAGGGAGATTGTTGCTGGCCAAGCGACCTCTTACCTCCCTAAGCTCCACCAACTCTATCTAGCTTGATAGAGTCGAATTTCATGTTGCCTAGTCATCTTCATCTATTATCAGGATATCTGAAAAAGGATCTGTGATCTCCAACCATCTCTGACCCTGCAGAGGAGCTAGACAGCCTCGGGACAGGGAGACAGTCTAGCTAGGCCACAAGTTTTCCTGAAAGACGTTGAATTGAACCATCTTTTTGTGAAGTTACAACAGCAAACCGTTGTTCCTAGAAAATGTTAGCCTTATAATAGGTGTTCTTTAAGGTCTAGATTCATAAGCATTTTTCCTTATTTGAAATTTTTGTTTATTTCAAAGCAAATTTTGAAATAAAATTCAATATAACCGTGCAAGTGAAGAGGCATGTTGTTGTTGTTGTTTAAGATTCCCCACCCGGAACAAAGTTCCAAGTAGCACGGGCTATGGTGAGCCCGTAGACAAGAGGCATGTAAAATCAATAGTAACCATATACCACAGTAAATAAATATTAAACTTGGTTCAAAGTCTAATGTTGAGGGTCAACCCGATCTAATAGCACATCGCATTTTGACGTATACTTTACCTAATGCCAGAAATAGACGAGTAAAACAGTGACTCGCGAAATTATCGCGTGATGTCCCATTTTCTGCACGTAGGTCCTCGGGTTGGTTAGGATCGGGGAATTTAGGGCAACAGTTTAGTACATTAGGAACGGTCTGGAGAGATGGGTTGCTTCATCACCAGCCTCACCACCCTCCCTCACCACCCTCCCTCACCACCATCACCACCCCCTTCCCCCTTACAATCATGTTGCCCCGAAGTCAGCTTCAGGTGTCTATCTAGCAAGCTCAACTGTTCTCTAATACTCACGTGAGATATATCATAATTATATTAACTTCTTATCGAAATTTCATTATATTTTTCTAATTTTACTAAGAGAGAGAGAGAGGTAGATACATACATAGGCAGATAGATAGAGACAATCCATTACCTTCGTCAGCATCAAGCACAGATGTGATTTGTCACCAAAGCACATTAAAAACCCTTCTAGACTGTTGTCCCCTCCTTGAGAATAACAAATAAACAAATAAACACTCCTGGCATCCTCAGAGATTACATTCAAAATTCATAACAGCTTGGCAAATCAGAGAGGCTAGGCTCCCTGCTGTCTTAAGTGGAAACTGGTGTCCACCCGGTCCGAGTCCTGGCCCTGCACGGAGCGGATGGCAGCTCCGCTTACCTCTACACGGGATTTCAATTATTGGGAGTCTCCTTGAATTATTAAAGGGGGTCTGTTATGGTCAGAGCTGAAGAGGGTGATGTTTGTTTTAGATAATGGCGTAAGGGAATTGGGGTTTATGAGGCTATAAGCGCCCGCTAGGGTGTTTGAATGACGTAGTGAGAGTTTAGCGGGTTTTTCTTGCATGATAAGGGAAGTTTTGGCAAAATATATTGGTTTTATTTCACGTAGGTGATGGAGACGATGGTGCAACTAGCCTAGCTCCATACACTTCTGATAAATCTCTGCTATGCAATTGAGCTTGTAGTTGATTGAGCTGGAGCTTGGAAAAGACTTGAAAAGTACACAGTGGATGATTTTATTTGCATAGGAGCTGGTAATTTGATTGTTTATTTGTTGACAGGTGAGAGGGAGGGTGTGTGTGTATGAGTGAAGGTTGTGTATGAATGATGGTTGTATGATATGTGTTGTATGTGAGTGATGGATGTACGTATGAGTGACAGTGAGGGGGGAGGCTTGTGTATGTGTGTGACGGGGCAGGATGTGAGTGAAAGGTGTATTGCGCGGTAAGCTATGTATGAGTATTAACTGTATGAAGGGACTGTATAAACGACGGGAGTTCAGAAGTAGGGGAAGAAGTTGTGTATAACTGACAGGTGAGTGAGGGAAACGGTGTATATTGGGATAGGCTGTGCATGAATGTATGGCGGGATAGGCTGTGCATGTGTATGAGGGGATAGGCCGTGCAAGAAAGATGTGACTTATCTTATGACACAGTATGACTTCTATTATAAAAAAGTACATTTAATTTTCGTCTCAAACAAAGCCGAAAGACATGACTTAAAATTTTGTTTACACTAGTTCCTGTTTGTCTAGTAAACTATTTTATTTCTTTGTGCTCGGAAACAATTAGTAAATAACAGTTTTTGACATTATTTTTATCTGTACTATATAGAATAATAACTATTCCATCAAATCATGTAGAGGAGCACTACAAGAGAATACCGAATGACTCTAAATCATGAACTCTCTTTTTTTTCGAGAATTAGATAGTCGTTATCGTCCTCTTGGAGTTCACTTCGCTAATTTCTGAGCGAAATTGTGCATGAATTCCTGAACGGAAGAGTCATTTTAAGGCTACAACTGTATTGTCGCTACGTTGACAAGTTTGGTCATTGTTAATAACGGTGGACGTCTTACCACCCCACAACACCAGGCGCTGCGGGAAGTCGTTTTCAAATTCACTTTGGAAGAAAGTGTTAGCAGTCGTATCGCCTTCCTTTGGCCAGCTGTCAGCCTTAAAGATGATGGCTGCACCACCAGCGTCTACTGGACGTCCACAGAACACGGGAAGTGTCTCAGTATTCTCTGTGGGAGTCTTGACCGTCATACACCAAGTGTTATTTAAGAATACTTGAGCCACACCTGCAGAACTTGCTCCACAAAGAGAATTATTTCACAATAAACTTGTATTAAATTCTCATCAACGATAGATATTCTGTCACAACGGTGTGTTACGCCCATCCCGTGACGGGATAGCCGTCACGCCGTCACCATGATCAGCGAGTTAGGAGTGGATGTGATCTCCTTACAACCAGAATATCACCAGAGATATAAACAAATAACCCAGGCGACATAGCTGAAGCACTACATATTAGACACTCTAATTCAGGTATCAACTGCTAGCTTACATATAGGCAAGTTCTACTGTCTGGAAAGACACGACTGAAAATTTACACCACACTACTGCATTAGTTAACGAACGAGAATGAAAAGCAAAGCCTAATGCCTTGGCCAGAATACATGGTAATGACACGAAGTGTAAACTATGTGGTATGTTAAGGTCTCACACCCTTGCCCATTATATTCTTGATTGTCCGTTGATTAGTGTATATAGAAACACTGAGATAAGGACTGTTCCTGAACAAATAGCCTGGATGTGTCACAACGGAAAGGTTGATGATATTCTTGAGAGATATAAGAATTTTGCACCAAGATTGTAATATTTTGTTGAATTATCTGCAGATGTCTTGCAAATTGTCTATACAGTATACCTAGGTCATAAAAGTATTTGTGTGTACGTCTGATACCATACTACTTGTGAGGGAGGAAATGTATATGTTTACCTCTCAAAATGTTTGGTAATGTGTTTATTTGTGATGTGTGTCTATGTATATATTAACACGTTGTACTGAATGGGGTGAGAATAGCTTGAGCTACCTCATCCCTTTGTGTGTATTTTACCTCAATAAACGTATTTCAATTTCAATTGGCCAGATCGCACCTCACATCTCATCCTACATGGAATATATTCTGTTATGAATTTCTGTTATGAATGCTATCGCTGTATCTATCGATGATTTCTGAGATACAGCGATAGCAGGCGGCTTGACATCTGCGAGGCACTACACATCAAAAAGTCAACACCAGCAATCAACAGCCAATTAATGCACAACTATATTCTACCCACTTCAAGACTCCGTACCAATATAGAAGCATAAAGAGGAAGTATGGGCCAATAGGCCCTTTGCAGTTACTTCCATTCTTCCCTTTCATTTATCCAATTAATACCCATTGTTCCGTGTTCTGTCTGGTGTTGGTCAAAAGTTTGTTCACCTCATCCAAAACTGTGGCAACATATCACCTCACCCAAATGCGAGCTAATAAGACAAGCTGTTTAGAACTCTGTTTAGTGTGTTCTGAGTACAGTTGTGTGTGTGTAAACTAAAGTCTTTGAAAATGTAATAAGTGATTACGAAACGCGTTCAAATGTCGCGTCAGACTAGAAATAAAAATGAATTTTAGAGAATTGATTTTTCAATTACCATCGACAGTAAAAAGAAACATAAGAAATATTGAGAAAATTCGTGTTAGAATTATTAATCTTACTTTTTCGGTCATATTTAACATATATATATATATATATATATATATATATATATATATATATATATATATATATATATATATATATATATATATATATATATATATATATATTATGTTGTACCTAGTAGCCAGAACGCACTTCTCAGCCTACTATGCAAGGCCAGATTTGCCTAATAAGCCAAGTTTTCCTGAATTAATATATTTTCTCTAATTTTTTTCTTATGAAATGATAAAGCTACCCATTTCATTACCTATGAGGTCAATTTTTTTTATTGGAGTTAAAATTAACGTAGATATATGACCGAACCTAACCAACCCTACCTAACCTAACCTAACCTATCTTTATAGGTTAGGTTAGGTTAGGTAGCCGAAAAAGTTAGGTTAGGTTAGGTAGGTTAGGTAGTCGAAAAACAATTAATTCATGAAAACTTGGCTTATTAGGCAAATTGGGCCTTGCATAGTAGGCTGAGAAGTGCGTTCTGGCTACTAGGTACGACTATATATATATATATATATATATATATATATATATATATATATATATATATTAATATATATATATATTAATATTATATATTGAAGCCTTAAAATACATATGTAAAAAAAATCTATTTCACAAATTCTTAATGTAAATCTTTCTTACTAACACAGAGACGAAAAGAAAATACGCGTTATAATTAGTGAGAAAGGTCTAATTAGGAATAATGAAGCTCATCATAGCCAAGTGTCACTGGGAATGCTTTCCTGATTTAAAGATTTCTTTCTTCCTCCATATAATTACAATGAATGTCAGTCATTTATTGAGAGAGGACTCCTAGGGCGTACGATGTCTTGGAGGTCGAAAAGTAATGGAAGAATATAAACTTTGAATATGAACTGACTGGTGACCAAACCACTCATCAGAAAGTGAAGAAACGACGACGTTTCGGTCCGTCCTGGACCAGTGACTCCTAGATAATGGTCCAGGACGGAGCGAAACGTCGTCGTCTCCTCATCTTCTGATATGTGGTTTGGTCATATCTTCAGCCACGTTATTGAGCCTCATCGTCTAATTAACGCGAGCTAATTGAAAATGTGTTAAGTCAGGAAATTCGTCTCTATTGTTTCTACAATGTTTGGTCTCCATGCCGTTACACCCTCATTCTTTAATGATTACTTGTTCCCCAGTTATTTAAATCCCACTTGACTAGTATCTTTGCAACCATGCAATGGGCTCCCTATGAAGCCTCCTAAAGAATTCCTAGATTAGTTTTGTCTCCTTTCTTATATTCTTTCTGGTGTTTCCTGTTATCTGGGGGCTGAAGATCACTGCCTCAGGCACTCTTTGCTCTGTTCTATTACTGCTGCATGGCATTCTTGGTATTCATTTGTGCTTTTTCCGTTTTTATATCCACAAAGTTCATGTTTCATTTAATTAATTGCGCCTTACACCACCTTTTCTACCTCCCTCTCCTTGCTATCTGTGTCTAATTATTACATTATTTATAGATGATTTCTAAACAACACACTCCGGAATGAAGCACAGAAAGCAACAATTTATTATTTGTTTTAATTGCTTTTCGTGAAAACATAAAACATATTTGCCTAAGGATTTCAGAGATGCAGTCTCATATAATTGCATTGTTTCGTTATACTTAGAAAAGTAGTTTATTATTTTAAGGCAATACAAAACTAATCTATAAACCATCATAAAACTTGAAAACGTGTATTTCATTTATCCACAACAGGGAGGGCTGGATCATACATATACTATTCTGTCATTTCTATTTCAGTGCCCCGGGGTCCTGATGCACCCATAATCCTCTTGTTCACATCAACAACTCCACAACATAGATTATATATGCGCTTATTTGTGTACGACTAACTCTTTAATTGTTATCCCTGCCCCTTGTATTCATCAGTGTTTTACCAGTTCCAGCTAAGCAACGTAAATATGATTTATCTTATTCATTCTATAATTTTGGATATAAACTGGGTAAAACATAATTTTGCAGTTGATAGTACATGTAGCCTTCTCCTTTACTCGTTATGTCTATCAACATTATCCTACTGAGAAGTTTGTTTCACAAGATATGAATAGTTCTTCCTATATTAAAGGTATAATCGGCCCCACAACATACAATGAACCCGATAAGTTATTATTCATGAACAGTGTAAAGTGTAAAACCTAGTGTAAAGCCTAATTATTCGAGAACAAATAAACCAAGCATATTTTCTGACCTTATCAGCGATTGTATTTTTAATATTTTACATGAAATACAGCATGAAGTTCAGCTCACATGTCACACAGGTGATAACTTTCAGTTACTCATCTATATCCTTGGTCATCTTTGATATCATATACTTCTCGTTCCATCCATTCTTCACTGCTTCTCTTCCCATTCTTTACTAATACTTTCTCCCATTCTTTCCTCCTCTGTTGCACTCCAACTCATTCATTTTTCAGTCTATATTACATGCAGCTGTTTATACATAGATTACATGCACCTCTCTGGCTGTGCATAAACCAGTAGCCTCATCTCCTGTGATATGCATATATATGAGAGTATCTCCGTTCCTTCACTCTTGTGTTGCTTCTGTCACGGTTGCTGGCTATATCCCATTTTTAACGATTTGCATAAAATATCTTCTCTGGGAAAGATACATATATCTATATACACTTATACATACACATGGTACAATATGTACTCGGATTTACACATTCAAAACCAAGTAATAGTTTGCTAGGTGCTGCTGCCGAAGGCACTGGTGCAAATCTTCTCAAAGTTGGTGCTCATTCACGGCCTGTAGGTCTTCCTATACCCCATATACACTATATGTCTGGTACAAGCTTTTTCTACACTTCATACACTCGGCTTGCCATGTTTTTTAACATTTTATAACTCGCTAGGAAAGGTACCTGCAACTATTCAGGTAAAACACAGGGGAGCCCCTACACAGTGCTATCATTGTAGTATATTTACAACTATAGTCGGAGATTTATATAGCCGTATATTACTATCTTGTAATATATTTACAACTATAGGCGAAGCGCCCGCGAGGCTTTGTGGGCCTCTCAAAAATTCGAATTTCGTGTGAAATATCTGTACAAACAACGCCTAATGGAAATATGACTCTTGGGCGATATATTTTGAGCGGAATTCATGGTGATTGCACATATTTGGAATTTTAAATTACGACTTTTTATATAAAAAATGTGCAAATTAGCGATAACGGCGATTTGTCATATTTTGCTCAAACTGACCTGCAATTTTCAAAATACGATGCCTATCGGAATATTACTCTTAAGCGTAATTTTTACTCAAATATTAGTATAGCCATGCCCTAATCCAACTTAATATAGCACCCCCCAATACCGTTAGCCTCGTGCAGATGAAGTCACAATAACTTAGCTGAAAATGTTGACCAGACCACACACTAGAAAGTAAAGAGACGACGACGTTTCGGTCCGTCCTGGACCATTCTCAAGTCGATTAGCCGTTAGCCTCTATCTTTTTAATCAATCTTTCATGAGACACTGTGTCAAAAGCTTTGATAAAGTCAAGGTACACAACGTCACAAACCTTACCACTATCAACTTCCTCAACTATGCTGGAATAAATCAGTCAATTCCTGAGTTACTCTCCTTATACCTTTCTGAGTTACACCTTATGCACGTGTGGAGGTGTAGCGTGTATGTACCTGAGGCATATTAGACGTTGGTTCGAATCCAGCATAATTCTTTTAAACAAAAAATCTTAATTCTGGCCATTTTGAGGTTTTGTGAGATAGAGGAGAGTCTATCGGGTAATTAGAGCAGTGATAGACATGCTCCACTATTGACCAGAGAATCTTTGAGTCTTTGGGGTTGAAAGATTGAAAGAATGGAGTGGAGCCGGAGACTTAAAACTAGAAAAGATGATAACGAGAAACGAACAATTTTAGTTGGCCGACCACGAAGGGTTTTTGATGTGAAGTAGTGAAGGGATCCACTGATGTTATGTTAGTGGGTTGTAGCCTCGTTGCTACTATGTTAGTGGGCTGTAGCCTCGTTACTGTTATGTTAGTGGGCTATAGCCTCGTTACTGTTATGTTAGTGGGAGACGGGCAGGTGACAGAGAAGACAGGCGGGTGACAGGGTTAATTAACAGGGAAGAGACGGGAGGGGAGGCAGGGAGAACATGATAGAGAGAAAAATAGACATAATAGAAAATTAAACATGACAGTAGACAATTTAGCAGGGTTGAAAAAACACATGAAAGAGAGAAGACACATAACAACGACTGGGAAAGATACATATGAGAGAGGAGGAGACTTGACAGAAATAGTGAGTCACGACATATGATAGACTACATCACCGACAAGGGAGACACGAAGACATGATAAAGATAGATAAAGGGCCATAAAACTAACAGAACGCGACACGATAGAGAGAGGAGCTATCACAGAGAAGGAGAGAGACATGACGGAGAGTGAAGAAGACGTGGCAGTGAGGGGAGAAAGTGAGAGAGAGAGAGAATACAAGGGAGAAAGAAGATCAAGATGAAAGGGGAAGTGACAGAGACAAGGAGAATAACGCAGGCAGATTATGTGTCTCAAGGCAAATGACCCACACGGGAAAGTTAATGGCGTAACTCGGGCCGGAGAGGATGTGAGAGAGACGACGAGAATAAAAAGGGGAATTAGGAGGAAGGGAGAGGGAACAGCCATCCAAACTTGGGTGACAATTACGAGATTTGGTCGTTGTAAGTTCTGAGTCAGTAATCGTCTGGACCCGTGCAAGCTCGTCAAAGATTTAATGACACTGTGTTCGATTCCCTTGATGAGGTTTGTAATTAACTAACATCCCGTAATTAGGGCGATTTCGAGACTCTATCGCGCTAGTGGCCGCGCTCTGATGGCCCCGAGTTGCAGCGAATATTTGGGTTATGAAGCGAAATTACCAAAGTAGCTCTCATTCCGCTTCAAAAGTGTTCAGTTTATAGCTTGCTCGATGAGTTCCGAAGTCCGAGATGGCCGGGGGAGCGACCAGGTATATAAGGAACGCTAAAATCTATTGTGGAGGAGTGCTCTAAAATGGAAACAGAATTTGCCAGCATCAACATTCAATTATCGGGGATTGGAGACGATTAAAACAGCCATGGAAAGGATCCAAGAAAATGTGCAGAGGAATCTCTTTTGAAGTGTTCCTTGCTCGCTCGTCAAGGACACACAAAAATTATTAATTAATATATATTTTCTTTGTTGAAAGGAGGAGCGTTCAAATAAAGGAATAGGGTAAAATGAAGAGGAGGAGAACAGGAGAAAAGGATGGAGGAGAATGAGGTGAGGAGTAAGAGAAGGAAAGAAGGTAGCAGACGGGGAGGCAGAGGAAGAGGAGAATTCTAGGTGCAAAATGACGTGAAAGAGGAAAATGAGCAACAGGAGGAGGAGGTGGATGAGTAGAAGAGGAGGAGGAAAGAGGATGATATAAAGCGAAAGAGGTAAGAAGACCCGGGAGAAAGAGCAAATAAGCAGGAACTGAAGTGGAAGAGAAGGTATTGATAGTGGATTCACTGGAAGGGTGAGAGTAATCAGCAATGGAAGGGAGAGAGTTATGAAAGGGTTCCTAGGTGCCATCTACACGCTGGTGCCTCTAGAAACCATATGTAAAGTAGACGTAACTAGACGCTGACTAGGAACATGCTAGTAGATAATACAACAATCCTGGTATCTACCAGTGACCACAGAAAATTGCAAATCCTGGAAGCTATAGTTATAAGAGACAAAATTACCCTCCTTAAATATATATAGAATAATGATTTCGCTTCCTTGCCAACACTCAGACCCAGACCTCACAAAACATCACCGGATAATGATGTCTCTACCGATGTCTCTCCACACACACACTCATTGCCTTGCCCAATGTTAATTGGTAAGGCAATGGGTGCCTTACCAATTAATCTACCCTATTTCATTGGCCCTTTCCCCCCCCCCCATTAACTTTCCCTATGTTAATTGTCCCTACCCTGTTTAATAGCCCTTTAACCTCACTCCATCGACTCTCACGTGTATTTAACCAAAAAGTATGTGTCATGTATTTTTACGGGCTATTCATGCCCGTGCCTCCTCTTGGGGTGGCTTAGTCTTCATCAATCATCATGTATTCATTGTTTACCTGAAGATGTTCCAGGGATGATCGAAACGTTGTAGAAAATATATCCTTCAATAATTATTAGAGTTTTTACTAAAAATTTTGTGGTAACTTGACTGCTTTACTGATACTTAGAAAATAGAAGCATAGAAAGCCTACACTAAAATATCAACAACGTTATTATATTTTACCTTATATATAAAAAATATATAATTGTAAAGGCCATCGGTACACTGAAGAGCCAAAGTATACAGCCAATACTTTTGCTCTGGGAGAGAAATGAGTTTTATATTAGGGGGGTAAATTATTATTGAAAATATATATATTTTGACTGGCTGGACTACGCTATATATTGTAGATGGAGAACTGAAGTTTCTTGAACCATCTGATAACTTGTTGGTTGAATCCAATAATAATTTTGTGTAGGAAGTGTATAGTTGTGATGTTTAATTACAACATTCATTTAATGATGTAATTAAAAAAAAAAGTAGCTCCTATCCAATTTCAATTGTGATTCAGATTTCTTCCTCGTTTCCGGCGCACGTGTTGATATATATTAACATTATTGAAACTGCCTGATTTAATCATTTGTTGCTCAAGTGCTATTGATTGTTACTGTGAGATTTTTTTGTTCCTGATGCCATGATTATAATTACATTTGCTCGCACGTAATTAATTATTCGGAGAGGAGGAGGAGAAACCTAGTGTGTTTGCCACATTATAATTAAACCATATTTCATGACATTATTATTATTATTATTTTAGAGTTTTTCTTTTGTTTACAAACATCATGCATGTTAGTCTTCCTGTCAGTCAATTTCCTTAAGATTATTTAACTGTTAATTTTCCCTGTACGAGAGCTTGAAAGGACGATGGTTCAATCCCACCATCGTGCTCCACAATATTCCCACATTATTACTTTCGTCTCATTACCATATCTCATGTGATTTCCAAAAGGCCTTGACTAATATAATGACAAAATACACATAAGTACCTTGACTTTCATGATATAAATTAAAGTGTTTAGCGTCACCTTGCTGGTGGATAATCACTTCCAAGGAATACACCAAAGCACTTACCCGCGGGGGAATATAACGTAGGATGAGAATGAGTGTGAGGAGAGTGCATTCATTCTCATCCCCGGCCAGAGTGCCGTTTCTTGCTCCCTCTCCTCTTAAGGTCTCATATTACCTCCTCTTTCTTCCTTCTCCATTGTTGGATTTCTTTCTTGGTCACTCTCACGTTTTAATCAAAATGAATCTCCTCCTATATTCTGACCCCTTTCTTGCTCTCAAGTATGTCTTCGTCTCTTCTTTTTTTTTAATCTTAGCGTTCATTTGCGCTTATTTAATTTAGCGTTTATTTGCGCTTATATAATTTAGCGTTCATTTTCTCTTTTAATTTTGCGTTCATTTGCACCTATTTAATCCAACCACTTGGACTGGACGGTAGAGCGACGGTCTCGCTTCCTGCAGGTCGGCGTTTAATCCCCGACCGTACAAGTGGTTGGGACACCATTCCTTTCCCACCGTCCCATCCCAAATCAGTAGCACAATTTCAATTTAACGTAAAATTGTTTTTAATTTGAACTTAACGTTCATTTGCACTCTTTAGGGAGTTAGGCAGCTGTTGTGGCTGTCTAACTCCCAGGTACAAATATTAATACTAGGTGAACAGAGGCATAAGGTTATGGTAGCCTAGCTGGTGGCATGGCATGCAGCTGGCATTTACCAGGTCGCTTGTTCAATCACCGCATTGTTCAAATTGATATTCAAATGAATAGATCAGGTCATTGTGAGTTCCTTGTGTATTGGCAACATGTCTTATACACGATACACAGAAATCACAATAGCGTGATATATCACATGAATAAATCCACAAGGGCCGTGATGAGGGTTCGAACCTACGGCTGGGAGGTTCCCCAGCTGCGCCTTAGTCAACTTGTGGATTTGTTCCACAAGTTGTTCATGTCTTATACAATTACAAGACATAAAACAAAATTGTCTAAAGAAAATATAATCGTCGAGCAACTTGTCAACTAATTTCGGGTCGAATAGGTTATTTGAGCTGATTTTGCGTACTGTTTATTTGTAATGATTTTTTTACAATTTTTAAATTTAATAATATACGTTAATTCATTCGTTTCATTACGTTCATCTGTACAAAATCATGTTCTTCTGGCACTCTGCACCGGAGCCTGGCACCCATAACTCTGTACGTGACACTAGAGGCACTCGCCAGTTGATTGACAGTTGAGACCAAAGATTGGGACCAAAGAGCTAGAGCTCAACCCCCGCAAGCACAACTAGGTGAGGACACCCAGTGTCGGCAGTATATGCAACATCGAATCATTACCTATGTTGAGAAAATCCGTTGGAGCCGTAATGAGGATTCGAACCTATGTAGTGGTTCGAATTTTACTAATTATCTAACTAATTACTTTAATTAACATTCAATTACCTGTCAAATTTGTCTTGAGCAGTACTGTGGAATAATTGGTTCCTTTAAGTAAGGCTGTTAGCTTAATTTTAGTTTACAATATACAAAATGCATATCTTAAGTGTTGAGTTGGCGTATTTATTAATAAATAATAAATATTTTACGAAAAAAGTTAATTTTAAGTGACTATTCATTTACACAATGAATGTTAATAATAATGTTGCACACATTTACTTATATTTCGCATAAAATGCAAAAATTTCCACTAGAACGAAATAAAGATTTTGCGATGATTTTTGCCTTGTCGCACTTGTTAGTGCACACGGGAACAACACTGGTGCAATGCATAATTAAACCCTGAAGCTGTGCAATATTGGTGAGCGCGCGCGCGAGTGAGCCAACTAGGGAGGGGGGTGGGAAAGACGCCCCCCTGGTCCTCCCCTTCCTCTGTCAGGGTAGGGGGCGAAGACCCCTGGTCGTCCACTGGTGTATATTCCCTCTCAGGGCAGGGGAAAGGCCTCCCGGTGAGGCTCCCTGGTATATAGTGCCTCTCAGGGAAGGTGAGAGGCATTCCTCGCCGCTTGTCTCACTTCCTTTGTCCCCTCAAACTTTGTAACCAAACTCCCAGGGCTTAAGATCTCCCGGTGGCTAACTAGGTATATGAAGGGGAGCTTCTCTTCCCTGCCTCACCTCCAAATAACTCTGAGTTAAACTATGGTTAAGCAATCCTGAACTATAGCTTATTCATCAACTCCGTGTTTGTGAATGATAAACGGTTTACACACGACTCACAACTGATTGACATCCGAATACTTTCGGAACAAGTGCTTCATTGACGAATTTTGTTCGAACCACAACGCTGTAAATGCTTCACCAACGTACCACAAATACAAATAATCGCCAACAGAACCTAAATACCTAACCTAACCAGTGCCTATATATGCATAAGATGCTAATATATTATAATGTTAATTTATATTTGAGAAAAATTCCCGTTTTGAATGAACAGCATGTTAAAATTGATGAATGCGTCTCTGGGGTCGACAGCTTTTCTTGTAGAACGAACACAACTTTTCTTGTAGAACGAACACGGCATCTCATGTAGAACGAACACAGCATTTCTTGTAGAACGAACACAGCATTTCTTGTAGAACGAACACAGCTTTTCTTGTTGAACGAACACAGCATTTCTTGTAGAACGAACACAGTTTTTCTTGTTGAACGAACACAGCACTTCTTGTAGAACGAACACAGCATTTCTTATAGAACGAATACAGCTTTCCACCGCAACAGTCTATTCTTGATTACATTATACGGAGCATTAATCTATTTTGACGAGAATGCGGGAACTGAGTGTAAGCCGCACACGCGAATTGTTAGGAAAATGGACTAGACTGAATGGTAAAAGGTAGAGAATGTTCCACAAATTAATAAATGCAAACTCTCAGTGGTACGAACACGAAGCAGTGAAGAGTTTCCGGTGAGATTTACCTCACACCTTGGTGAGGTGTGAGGCAGGAGCACCCTAAGTAATAACCAACCATCACACTACCTGTAATTAGTACGCCAGGTTAATTACGCTCTGATCAGCCTCGGTAATTACTTCCGGCTAGGGATAATGATACTAAAAATTCTTATTAGCGCTCGTAAGAGTGTAACTGTCCTATTTTGCTAGCAGGGGGTGTAGTGTGATACTGGGGGGGTGTAGTGTGATACTGGGGGGGTGTAGTGTGACACGTGTGACACTATAGTGTAGTGTGACACTAGAAAGTGTAATGGAAAAGCCCTTCTTATGTCTACCATCACATCACCTCCCTCTCTTGTCTCTAACAGATAAATTTTCATGACAAATAAAAAGGGATTCACCTGAGCATGTCACTCGTTATTGTCAACTCAATTAGCCAAATTATTGCCTGACATAAATGTCATCATTCAAGGTAATGAAAAGCCTCATGTAAATCCTATGTTGTTTTTTCTCTTTTGCACACAGGTGGTACGGGAACTTACAGCTTTAGACTCTTGTTAGCAGGCCGAGAGCTCATTGTAAGCCTTATACCCACTAGTTTTACTCTAGAACACAACCCACCAGTCAGTTAACAACCAGGATCTGGATTCAACATGTAGTTACAAGTAGTTAATAAACAGGTACCTAGGAACCTGTTTATCTTTTCTTAATATTTTGCGGCTTTGTTTACAATTGTTTAAACAGTTTGAGCTCTGAAGCACCAGGAGGCTGTTTATAATAATAACAACATTTGATTGGGAAGTTTTCCATGCTTGTAAATTATTTAATATATGTAAAGAAATGCGGCAAACACTGAGGAAAGGTGTACACGTTCGCTTGTAGATGCGTAAATTCTTGTTGAATCCTGGCTCAGGTATCCAATTATTGTTGGATGGATTGACGCCTAGTCAATTCTCCCTGGCTAGGATACGAACTTAGACAAATCGCTCGCGAAGCTCAGGGCGAGTGTGTTACCACTGCACCACCTTAGACCTGTTAGACTTCATTTCCAGTCTGAGATTGGAAAGCATATACTGGCCTTTCTCTATACTGCCTGATACTTCCCTACAATAGCTTATTATAACTTTAATACTTACCTCCTCTTCCATGGGTGTTGGAGTGTCAACCTCCTCATCCTTCTCCCTCCATGTTGGATGGAGCAACACCCTCCCTCCACCTTCGTTACCCCATGAAGCATGTGCATGGGTTCGAGTTTAAGTCGAAGGGTCATCCCAAGGGTCACAAGTGGGTCAGAAAGGTATGAGAGCGACGCCGCTCGTGTTGTGAATCATATTAGCTATACAGATGAAGAAATGACCCAATATATATGTGTGCGCGTATTGAAAAAACTAATTTTCGGATGTAACGTCCATCCTATCTCAAGGTCCTGTATACAATGGAGAACATTGTATACAGGACTTTCAGATAGGATGTAGGTTGCGTCAGAAATTTAGTTTTTTAATACACACGCACACACACACACACATACATACATTATATATATATATATATATTTATATATATTATATATATATGCGACTGAATTTACACCACCATTTATTATATATATATATATATATATATATATATATATATATATATATATATATATATATATATATATATATATATATATATATATATATATATATATAATAATAATATTGGTAGTTTTCTTCATTCTCATTCAAGCACTACGACATTGTAGTAAGTTTCTCCATTAGTTATACTCTTAAAATTGATTATTTCATATTAGTTTATATTAGTAAAACATGGGGTTGTTTTAGTCAAAACATTGTAAAAAATTAATAAAACATGGAGAAGTATTGAGATGTTATTATCTCTGTTAATTTACACCACACTTGCACTACACTGGCTTAGAATTGTCTGAATATACCTTATAAACAGTAACCATCCCAGTATATAAATCCAAATACTTAACCTATATAGTAACCTTATCCAGGATTTATCAAGTTTTTCCATACCCACTTACGAAATCTTTTATGAAATCCAAAACACAGTGAGGCTGTCTTTCTAATATAATAATCTTGGGTTTAGAATTTTCGAACCCCTTGAAGCTGTTTAATAAATACAAACTTAGCCGCCATGATTGTGGAATGATGAACAGGTTTCGCAAGGCACCATGTAAACGTTTGATGACTTTTGGTCTTGAGAATAGAGGGAGTTATTGGGTCAATTGTGTGATTGAAAGGCTGCCCAACCTGTTCTCTCACTTGATATACCGCATTAATAACGCTTCCTCGGGCTACAGATCTTTGGCTTCGATGGGTAAGGTGGAATGCCGAGGTGGGAATGATTCTGGTTAAGCAGAACTGCTTCCTACACTCGCCAAGTCGAGAGAACGGACTGAGAAGTGGGTGCACGGTGCACTGTACCACGTCGGGGCACTGTACCATGTCATATATAACTTCTTGTTTCATTGGAAATATTCATATAAGCCCCAAAATTCGGTGATATATTTACTATAAATATAAACCACTTAGTGGGGAGCTTCAAACCAATACCAGTACCTTTCCTCTCAAATATCACAAAGTATTTTGACGCCAAACTCCCCCAACGGGCAAAATACGAACGTACTGTGAATCATCGCGTCTCGTAAAAAAAAACTACGTTTTATCAGCATGGGATGGTTAACTTAAATGTTTGGGATCGCGCGTATTAGTACCCCGATTTTGTGTCCGTTGTGGCAGCTCAAGAGGACGGACTGCACGAAGAGTGAGCACAGGTGTTGTGGTGGCTGGATGCAAATTTCCTCCTCGTGGAGGAGGCAGTACAGTGGCAGTACCATTCACATTACTGGACTTATCACTTGTGTAGGTTGAAGGAGATCTAGCTGAAGTTACTCTCGCAGAAGCACTGTTACACTTATACTCAGGGGCCCTGACGGCTGAGTAGACAGCGCTTGGTATTCGTAGTCCTAGGGGTCCGGGGATTTATCTCCGGCGGAGGCGGAAACAAATGGGCAGAGTTTTTCACCCTGATGCGCCTGTTCACCTAGGAATAAATAGGTACCTGGCAGTTAGATAGCTGCTACGGGCTGATTCCTGGGGATGTGTGTGTGTGTGTGTGTGTGTGTGTGGAAAAAAGTTGATTAATTGACAGTTGAGAGGCGGGCCCATAGAGCCAGAGCTCAACCCCCGCAAGCACAACTAGGTGAGTACCAGAGCATCGGGGCAAAAGGTTCTGTGTCTGAGAGGGAGCTGGTGTAAGTCTGCCTACTCAACACACACACACACACATTTAGAACCATAAGACTATTATTGTCCATGCCGCGCATCACCAAGTATGAACCAGAAGAGTCAACGGCATCCGCGAGTGTCAACAACACCCCCCTCGAGTGTCAACAACACCCCCCTCGAGTGTCAACAACACCCCCCTCGAGTGTCAACAACACCCCCCCTCGAGTGTCAACAACACCCCCCCTCGAGTGTCAACAACACCCCCCCTCGAGTGTCAACAACACCCCCCCTCGAGTGTCAACAACACCCCCCCTCGAGTGTCAACAACACCCCCCCTCGAGTGTCAACAACACCCCCCCTCGAGTGTCAACAACACCCCCCCTCGAGTGTCAACAACACCCCCCCTCGAGTGTCAACAACACCCCCCCTCGAGTGTCAACAACACCCCCCCTCGAGTGTCAACAACACCCCCCCTCGAGTGTCAACAACACCCCCCCTCGAGTGTCAACAACACCCCCCCTAGTGTGTCAACAACACCCCCTAGAGTGTCAACAACACCCCCCCTCGAGTGTCAACAACACCCCCCCTCGAGTGTCAACAACACCCCCCCTCGAGTGTCAACAACACCCCCCCTCGAGTGTCAACAACACCCCCCCTCGAGTGTCAACAACACACCCCCTAGAGTGTCAACAAACCACCACTGGTGTCCTGGACAGCTAAACACCTGGAGGGCTGTGATGACAGTGTTGCAAGGAGGTGCTAGGCTAACTTGGTGTTGGCTCAGCCTGCGCCCTCCTCCTCAAACTCTCCCCCAACTAATTAAGGGATCACCATGTAACTTGCTGCGCCAATCAAAGGAGCGACTCGGAGCACTATCATGAAAGGATATTTTTTTCCCCCCATGGAGCCTCGCAAAATATACTTTAGTAATTGAGTAATAAGGATACTTTTAATGGCTGACGCCGCGACACCTTGGTAAGTGTTGGCTGACATTGCTGGCTGACATCAGGTGCAGGGGTGAAGACCTGGCGTTAATGGCTGATGTCATTTGTGGCGTCATGGGCTGGTATCACTTGCCAATATCAGGTGATGGTCTGACATCCCTGCTGAACACCGGGTGATGGACTGACATCCCTGCTGAACACCGGGTGATGGACTGACATCCCTGCTGAACGCCGGGTGATGGACTGACATCCCTGCTAAACGCCGGGTGATGGACTGACATCCCTGCTAAACGCCGGGTGATGGACTGACATCCCTGCTAAACGCCGGGTGATGGACTGACATCCCTGCTAAACGCCAGGTGATGGACTGACATCCCTGCTAAACACCGGGTGATGGACTGATATCCCTGCTAAACGCCAGGTGATGGACTGACATCCCTGCTGAACACCGGGTGATGGACTGACATCCCTGCTAAACACCAGGTGATGGACTGACATCACTTGCCAGCATCAGTCAGGTCTGCACGTAGAACACAAAGTGCTCCATTACATTCAGGGCTCTAAGCAAATTAAAGAGAAAACGAAACTCCGTTTTTACTAGAGATAATGAAGTACTAATTAAACCACAATTTGCTGGGTTAGTAATTAAGTTTTCCATTAAAGTTTCATTTGTTTTGGAAAATATGTTGAGCCTTTTCCGATTCCGCTCGAACACCTACGGTGTTGAGTAGGAGGGGGGGGGAGGTGTTTTAGGAGGACGGGGGGGTTTAGAGGAGGGGGGAGTATGCCCCCCTCCACACTGTAGCTTGCATGACGGGTAATTGGTCAAAACAGTATGATGAAACACTGGGTCTACGGACTACATACATACATACACTTTCATACACATACATACTTCGGTGGATAAGAGATCTGATATGAACACATTCTGGGAAGTAAATTAAAGCCTAGTGTCAGTATGTTTTGTTGCGCTGTGTTAAGATGTGCTTCGCGGTTGATGTACCCTTCAGTATGAGGCTATGGGTCGTGGTAGTGTAGCATAGTGCAGCTTGTTCGAATTCATCAATTGCTATAGAGCTCACTTCTTTCATTGTACAGTAAACTTTATAGTTGAAACACAACATGAAAAATATTTTTTTGACCATAATAGAGATTTATTTAGTAAAGCTGTACACCTCTCGCGCGAACTTCAGACTACTCTTTTAGACAAGATCCTTACTGCCAAGAGTCAGGAAAGTGTATCACGTACATGACAGATATAATGACTTACTGTAAATATTTAGCTCTTGAAATAGCACTTTCTCTGTAACTAGCTGACATTGTAACTATAAGGTATGAAGAATAGATGAAATTATTTATGTAATAATCTAAGATGAGGTCTGATAAAGACCTTTTGTGCCCTCTGTAATGCTTTTTGCGCTACCGCTCACAGGATGGGTGTGGGGTGCACAATAAACTAGCCACCTCTGACGGCAACTTACTTACATGACAGAAACGACTCTGGTGTACCAGTGTTGTCTAGTACATAATTGCGCTCAACTCGTTAAAAATGTTTTTACATGATGGCTCAAATAAATTCAAAATAGTCTTCTCTCGTAATTAAATTGTTTTACTAAACGCGGAAATATAAAGCAATATAGTTAATGATCTTGAGGAGCGGTTGGGCGCCTGCTGTTGTTGAAGGGATGGCCTCCAGTGAGGGGCAGGCGTTCAGTACTTACTGAGAACACCTGTTCCTTCCTCAGCAGGGCCATACCTCAGCAACTCTGGCGTCACCAAGCGAGAGCCTTGTGGCTATCTCCTGCTTGAAACTTGAGCTGCCACTACGTCTAGCCGCGATCATTGTGACGTGTACAGAACCCTCGCGTGTGTGAGTAATCAAGCACAAGCAATCAGACTCGACGCTGGCCTAAGGCACGGTGCATTAAGCTGGATAATTAGTTTCTGGAGGTGTGTGTTGTAGTGTTTTGTGCGGGATGTGTCCCCCGGCCAGGTGCCTTCAGCAGCGACACCGCCCTTCCTCTCAGATATTCCTCCCTCCACCCACTCGCTCCCTATCGGTACTCACTCCATCCCTTCTTCTCTCATGCTCTCTCCATCCACTTGCTCTCATTCCTCCTTCCCACCTCCCTCTACAAGCTTTCAATCCCATCCATCTCCACTCTATATATAATTGTGTGTGTGTGTGTGTATATGTATGTATATGTATGTATATGTATGTATATGTATGTATATATATGTATATATAGAAAATATTAGTGTTCGGTAAGAATCCACAAGGTCTTCTCTGAATACTCTCTATTTTCTCATTATTATTGTCTAGAAAACTAGAAGAAGAAAGAAAATACCAGAAAAAATAAGAAAATGAAGATGAAAAAGAAGCTGAAGTAGATTAAGACGACAAGGAAGAAGATAAAAGTAATGTTGCAGAGGCAGACCAAACAGGCAGCAGAAGGCCCCTTAACCCGAGTAAACCCATTTACGTAGACCCACGTCTACCTCCCCATCCGCCCCACAGTGTACAGCATCCATACTATATCCTAGGAAGCCGCGAGGCCCGCGTCCGGGGCCGACAAACATGTCCCGTAGAGCAGAAAATCAGGAAGTCTCCACAATTCCAAGAGGTGGGATCAAGAAATGGCGGCTAGGCTCTCGGCGACATCTCTGGTAGTCCCGGCCAAGCTCTCCAGTGGCCGTCAAAGGGAGTACGGATTATGAGGTTATCGAGTTTGACTGGGCACGGCCTTTGACGGAGCATGGAGGTCGACCTCTGGGGGATCTGTCTGGGCCGCTGCCCACTACCGACGATGATCTGACAGCAGTGACCAAAAGCCATATTAGCAAGGAGGGATGTAGGCAAGATGATCTCACTTAGCGTCCTTACATGGTTAGTTTGTCCAGTGTTGGTGTATGGAGAGTGGTGAATATTGCTCCCCAGCCAGTGTTGGTGTATGGGAGGTGGTGAATTTTGCTCCCCAACCAGTGTTGGTGAATGGAAGGGTGATTGAGACACGTGTGTTCCCGCCAGTGCTGACATATACGTAACAACGAAGGGGAGGGGGGGTTTAGCTTTTTATTCTTAGCCCTCAATTGTTTATTGTTGTTTTAAGAGTCGCTACTTGGAACAAAAAGTTCCAAGTAACACGGGCTATGGTAAGCCCGTGCTATTAGGAACTTGGAACACATGAGGCTCTCTAGCCTCGTGCGCCTAGTGCCTTGTGTATCTCTTATCTTCAAGTTGTTAGTCACATTGTTCCTTAAGTTGTTAAAGATGGTGGATGGATGATAATGACCTTAATCGATAACAATATCACAAAAGTACTGTATCGAAAAAATTATATAAAAACGAATTAAAAAGGAGAATAGTATCTTGAACAAATTATTAATTTGTTAAGAACAGTTTAAATAGAAGTGGGTAAAATTAAATCGTAATAATGAAATTTGTTTAGTAGATCAGGTAAAAAAAACAATCGAAAATGATCATTCAGATGTATAAAATAAAGATTAAGGAAAATATTGACCCATTGAAATGTGAGTTCTGTCAGGTAACTGACCAAGTCAGAGAAATGGGTAGCAGTATAAATAGGCATTTTGTCTTTATTATTTACCAAAGAACTGCCATTTTATTCTACACATGAACAATTATATGTAAGGGGTGAAGAGGACTGGTTGAATTGTTCAATGTATAACAGGAAGTATAATCTTTTAAATTATCTTTTTATACAATTTATACGACAAGTTTTGGCCTTTGGAGTATACGTCAAAATGGGATGTTCTATTAGGAGGACGGGTTGTAGCACAGCTGAAGGATGATGTTATTTTGTTGCTGATTTCTGTTATTGTAAATCCCAAAACTCTATGTGCTTTATTTCGTGTAATAATGCATTGCTGTTCGTTATTCTTGAGCCTCACAGTGTAATCTACATAATTCTACTCGATATTGCGTTAATGATGTAAATAGAACGAAAGCTTTCTTTTAGTTTACACTTCTTAATGTTTGTATCAAGGTTCAAGTACGTTTATTGGGTCAATAAAATACCTCTCAAATGGATAGCTTAGGCTATTTCTATCCTCCTACGTTTGTATCGTCTGTGATCCGGCGACTGAAAACGCCTCTGATCTCGGTAGTCGTATTGTCGAGACCGAGCGATTTTATATGATTGTAGTAGTAAGGAACTGCTTAAGTTACGAAAGCTGTGGATGGGTATTGTATGGTGTGTTGTGTGTGAGAGCGCTGTGAGGCTCGGCACGGGCGTCTGTGCTACATCGATTGATTGATTGATGAAGATTAAGCCACCCAAGAGGTGGCACGGGCATGAATAGCCCGTAAGTGGAGGCCCTTTTGAGCCATTACCAGTATCAATAGATGATACTGGAGATCTGTGGAGGTGCGAATGCACCCTGCGTGACGGGAGATGTCTCCCGTGTGTGCTACATCATCACAGGCAGTGCTTAAGCATGAGATGTTGGTATATGGGATGAGGGAGGGTTGTTCCAGCCAGTGTTGGTGTATGGGAAGAGGGCGCGGTTGTGGTGTGTGGAGTCTGTCACGAATCTCATTAATGATTTTGGATAGAGATTATATACTAACAATGTGTATAACTATATATTCACAGAGGCGGTGGTAGGTCAGCTGTCTGCTGGCAGGCCGCAGGTCGTCCCTCCACCCAGCAAAGTAGTCCCTTCATATATTTGGTGATTAAGGATAACTGGAAGAATATATATACAAATTTTGTTAAAGAAACGTGCATTCTCTTATATTTGCTACAAGTAGAATATTGTTAAATGGGAGAATTCAGTGCTGTTTGGACATAAGGTATTGAAGGGCGCCCGTCAGAGGGCGTCCGCAGTGAGGGTCACAAGATGGCGAGAGGTGACGAACTCTTCGAGAGAGGTCCTCGCTTGCCGGCAGTTTTCACCAGCCCGGACAGTCAGATAAGCCACAATTCTCGTTCATTTATCTTTTAGGATATCCAAAAGTCATTTAAGTCAAGAGGAAGTACTTTATTAAGTGGCGTGTGTGTGTGTGTCCCAGACGGTGAGGGTGGTAGTGGAGGCGTCCGTGGGCCAGATTCATGAAGCAGTTACCCAAGTACTTATGAACCTGTACACCTTTCCTCAATCTTTGACGGCTTTGGTTACATTTATTAAACGGTTTACAAGCATGAAATGTTCCCAATCAACTGTTACTATTGTTATAAACAGCCTCCTGGTGCTTCGGAGCTCATTAATTGCTTAATAGTTGTAAACAAAGCCGCCAAAGATTGAGAAAAGATGTACAGATTCGTAAGTACTTGCGTAACTGCTTCGTGAGTCTGGTCCCCAGACGGTACGCTTCAAAGATCTTTTGCTTTCATCAACATCCGAAAGATATATTTTTGCATTTATACAGCTAGACTATGTGAAGGATGGTTTGTCATAAAAGATAATCATTTATCCAGCACAAGGTAGTTAGTGCCACACTCGCCAGCCATGTGTGGTGATGGTAGTTCAGTCGTGGAAATGTATGTCTTTACCTCTCAGTTTCGTGCAACGTGCAAAATGCCCGAAACGCTGCGCGTACAAGATTGTAATTACCATATTATGTATCCTCACAATCCCAATGTACCTTCTTGTGTATATATATATATAAATAAATAAATAATGGCACCGCCGCGTTTGTTTTTGTTGTGGAGTAGTTTAGTAGTCTGCTGGTGGCATCAATCAACTTAATTATTTTATTTATATATATTCAAGAGTTCTTACATTCTTTAAAGACACTAGCACGCATAGGTCTTTAATCTTAATTTTCCCGGGATACGACCCGCCAAATCGTTCAACAACCAGGAACCCATTCACTGTTGGGTGAACAGAGGCGTACAGTTGAAGATTGGCGCCTAGTCAATCCTCCCCCGGCTAGGATACGAACCCAGGCCAAATCGCTGGCGGGGCGAGTGTCTTACCACTGCGCCACGGAGACTACCACCAAACATAAATCAATGTATACTCTCGAATTAAGTCATCATGTGGGATAAACCAGAAGTTATGTTGATTTAACATATTAATCTTCAAAAATATGGGGGATGGAAAAACCTTTACTACCTTACTTTATTATTTATTTATTTATTTATATACAAGAAGTTACATTGGGGGTTAACAGAGAATATAGAAAATAAGTTGAATTAACATTCTTGTAAAGCCACTATCACGCATAGCGTTTCGGGCAAACTAGCAACTATTTACTAGCAAACTATTACTAACAAAATAAGCCCTAGGAGCCGTAAATGATACTAAATATTAATGTCATCGAGATCTCGATATGTTCTAGTTAATGAGTGTCAATAAGTAGGGATATTGTATAGAAGCTCAACACATGCTTCTGGGTGTCGTGCTTGCGCCTTTCGTGTCGTGCTTGACGTGACACGAGATAGAATAGAACACCTTAATTTTCTCTGCCACTGAAACTGATCGACCGTCAACAGCCATACACACGTTAAAACACCGGTATGATCAATTAAACACAGCAAAAAAAGAAGAACTTCCACGTGCAAATTACAGCCAAACACAAGTTGGTAAGTGGACGCGGGGCTAAAGTTAGTTTCGGTCTCGGTGCTCCTCTAAGTGTCTGACCCGGCGGTCCCTCGAGAAGTTACCTGGGCGAGCGGTCAGGCAAGTCCATTTGAGCTCATCTTACATTTATAAGGTAATATGGGCCGTAGGGGTCTCCTCCCTCTTGGGGATCGCCAGCCAAACTTCAAAGTGGCTCGCAGCCGCCTCCCTCGGCCAGCCGACCATGTGTGAAGCGGCCGGGACGCGGGGGCCAGTCACTGAGATGATGGCGGGGGGAGAGAGGGTTGTCCCTGCGGGTGTGGGGCGGGAAGTAAGGAGTGTGGGGCAAGGAGGGCTGTGGGCGAGAAGTAAGGAGTGTGGGGCGTGGGGGAGAGAGGCTAAGGGCAAGGGAAGGAGAGGGTTTGAATGAAAAGCAAATTATCCAATGATAGTCTGGTTGTACCCCATTGGTACAAATGGGTACATAGTTTAGTGCAAAGTTTTAGATTTGATGAAAGTGGTAGATATATCTGCAAAGTTTTAAGGTGGTGAAGAATAGTAGAAAGGCTAGTGAAAAGTATTAGATACTTTTCACTAATTCTTTTTCTAATTTTCACTTTTTGTACTCTGAGAGAGAACTATCAACATCAGAGGCCCGAGACTGTTCAACACGCTTCCACTACACACAAGGGGCATAACTGGCTGACCCCTCAGTGTTCAAGAGAGAACTGGATAAGCACCTCCAAAGGATACCTGATCAACCAGGCTGTGACTCATACGTCAGGCTCATACGAGCAGCCGCGTCCAACAGCCTGGTTGATCAGTCCAGCAACCAGGAGGCCTGGTCGACGACCGGGCCGAGGGGACGCTAAGGCCCGGAAGCACCTCGAGGTAAGGTAAGGTATGTAAGGTACAAAGTGGTATACCAGTGGCGATCAGAGGAAAAGGCGAACACTGGAATTAGTAAATAGATTGTTGGATATTGGATGTTTTTATTATGGAGAGTATAAGAATGGAGGCGGCTTCCTGACGCGAGGGTGTGGGTGTTGGTGGGGAAGAAGTTTAGTTCATTTATTATGCACCCCATACCCATCTTGTGGGCGGTAGTGGGAAGGGTTAGAGCCACATAATGGGCTCAGGGACTGAACCCAACGATTCATTTAGCTAAGTAAGTTACAATCTTGATGAGTTAGTTACAAAATGCAATGCACATCGCCACATCAACAATGGGTTTGAGAGAAAGGAAGGTTAGACTGTAATGTAGTGAAAGAGGCTATTGTTGGGGGAGGAGAGAGCTAACCTGGTGGTAAAGTCCACTGTGACATGACAAACAGCATGGAGAATTGCGTCCCTTCTGACAAAAGTTGAAAGCATTTTTTATATAAAGTTTTATCAGGGCTTTTTCGTGTGTAATGTTGGTAATGCAGGCTTTGAGCTGCATGGGCTGGTGCTTCACAACTCTGGGAATCGCAGGCCGCTTCATGGCTGACTATTCTTGTTGTAGCTTCTAGTAGTCTTAGTGACGAAAACAGCCCCTCAGCGATTGGGCTGTTTTCACAATTTTTCTTTTTTGAGGACTCGGAGGAACACACCAAAAAGTAGAACCTGGTGGCAATGTAGAAACGTGTTCTCCCAATAGAACGTCGCATTTTGACGGATACTCTACCTAAGGGCAAAAGTCGTCGTACTAGAAAGTGGAAGCAGCTCGCGAAATTGACACTGTCCCGTTTTCTGTTTTGGGTCTTCTGGTAGGTAAGGATAAAGGCACTTTAGTACAGCAGTTTCTTGACGTCGGGAAACCTTAGGAGTACGGGCTGAATGGAGGACATCGCCAGCCAGGTATGTGTGTGTTGGTGAATCTTATGAATTCCAACAGGAAAACTACAAAAAGACAAAGTGACTAAAGGAAAGGAGAGAAAGATACATGATATATATATTTAAAAAATACTTAGGGTGGATTGACAAAGTGGGGGGGGGGGAAGGGAAGATGTTTAAGATGAATACCAACAGAACGAGAATGTAGTCGTCATGTGGTGGTGTAGTTATCATCCTCTGTATAGGTGGAAGCTTGAAAAACCAGTCTCCGTGGTGTAGTGGTAAGACACTCGCCTGGCGTTCCGCGAGCGTTTTGTCATGGATTCGTATCCTGTAGCCTCTGTTTAACTCAACAGTAAAATGAGTACTTGGTTGTAACAACGATTCTTCGCGGCGGGGATCGTATTCCAGGGACCTACTTGCCCGAAACGCTACGCGTACTAGTGGCTGTACAAGAATATAACAACTCTTGTATATATCTCCCCCCCCCCCCCAAAAAAAAAGAAAAAAAACAGATGAACCATAGAGATGTTAGTTTTCTTTTAGCGTAAGAGTAGTTGGAAATAGAATGAATTAAATAAACAAGATGTAAAAGCGAAGTTTATAATCTCAAAAAATGTGATAGACGAATTAGGAATCGATCATTGCATTAGACAACCAGCCGGGGTCCATGAGCTAAAGCTCGGTTCTGCAGGCGCGCACATGCAAGTGTACATACACCTACCTGAAGGGAATACTGTGCACAATACCTACACTGTCTCTCAGGGCCGTCCGGTCTAAGAAACCACAGTCACCTCCTCTGTAGTTCTAGTATATAAAATATGGTAAACATCTAAAGGTTAATAAAGACATATCAGTTATTTGATAATATTCATATATTAAAAGGGAATCAATTTAAGACGAACCATTTGCCGGGCGAGGCTGCTGGCAACAGGTGTGGAGGCGTGACGCGGAAGGAAGACCTAGTCATCATGGACGACGAATATGGCCTTTCAGTAATTTGCTGGACTGGCTGGAATAAGCGACACGTCTTCCCTCAGTTCGTCTCTCTGGTGTGACAATAAATCCGACTGCTTGAGAGTCCCGGGAGGGAGCGTATCTCCCTCAATGGCGTGAATAATTAACCTGGGATTAATTCTCAATCACACTCATTACCTGTCCGCAATGATTGGCGCTGGCCAGAGGAAAGCCCACCTCGGGAGCCGCCTTGCAATTGCATCTGCAACTTGTGATCAGCTGACGTTTTTCCCAGATATTATCGCTCACAGAGGCAACTTGGCCCCGGTTCACAAATGGAAGAAACCCTAGAATGTCTTCTTCCTTAGGTCGACTGTGATTGGCTAATTTAGAAGTCCTCTCGTGTCCCATTGGTTACTTAGATATGAGGATCTTAGCAAAGCCAGAAGTTGTGAGCGGGCGCATTTGATGTGGCCCGTATCCGACTCGAATATTAATTGAACAACGATCGAATGGTGAAGAAACGTTGATGTTAATTAGCGAGTGAGGGCGGGCGGGTAGGTGGCTCCGCACCGTCTATTGTTTCTCCCCGGCTCCTGCGCCCCGACACAATAGACCTCTGCCTTAATCTTTGAAACTAATTAATTAATGAAAAGGTGAATCAAATACTAAGGTAATAAGCTTCCGTAATTAACTGACTTTCGTAGATGGGAGCTTAAGGCGCCAATACGTGCTTTTCAGCGCGACTAGAAATTATTAACAGAGTGCATGGGAAGGAATATTAGACCCTAACGGAGGCGCTTGTTAAGGCTGCTCTTAATTACTGCGATGAGCCGTCAAGGGTACGAGGTAAGAATGGCTACAGCTCAATCACGCCGCTCCAGAATCACTGCCAACCTTCAATTTGGCCCTACCCAGAGGCTGTTAGCCGCGCCTTCCTTGTGCCAGCCCTGGTGAACACTCCCTGTGGGGGGGGGGGGGGGTCTTGTGAACCCTGGCGGGGGGGGGGGGGTTCTTGTGAACCCTGGCGGGGGGGTTCTCGGGAACCCTCGCGGTGGTTCCTGGTGAACCCTTTCGTTGCGGGAAGACAGAAGAGCTCAGGGAGACATGATCATAAGATAAAAAATTCTCAGGGGAATTGACAGGGTAGACAAGGATGGATTATTTAACACAGGTGGTACACGCACGAGGGGACACAGGTGGAAGCCGAGAACCCAAGTGAGCCACAGAGATATTAGTCAGAGTAGTTAGCAAATGGAATCTACTAGAAAGTGATGTGGTGGAGGCCGACTCCATACACAGTTTCAAATGAAGATAGGATAGAGCTCGAGGAGCTCTGAAATCTGTACACCAGTAGATTGACGGTTGGGAGGCGGGACCAAAGTGCCAATGCTCAACATCCAGTAAGCACAACTAGGTGACTACACACAGTCTATCCCGGATACCTCCGGTTAGCGAGTCCTTATTCATACTCGCTTATCACAGTCACGGATAAAACTTCCCCCAAATAATGAGGTGTATGGGAAAAGTTATTTCGCACAGTTTGTCGGAGTCTAGAGATAATGAATGTAATTATCTCAGTTATGATGTTTGGCTTCTTTAGTGTACTCACCCAATTGTACTCTCCTAATTGTGCTTGCGGGGGTTGAGCTCTGGCTCTTTGGTCCTGCCTCTCAACTGTCAATCAACTAATGTACAGATTCCTGAGCCTACTGGGCTCTGTCATATCTACATTTGAAACTACATTTGAGGGAGCCGGTCGGCCGAGCGGACAGCACGCTGGACTTGTGATCCTGTGGTCCTGGGTTCGATCCCAGGCGCCGGCGAGAAACATTGGGCAGAGTGTCTTTCACCCTATGCCCCTGTTACCTAGCAGTAAAATAGGTACCTAGGTGTTAGTCAGCTGTCACGGGCTGCTTCCTGGGGGTGGAGGCCTGGTCGAGGACCGGGCCGCGGGGACACTAAAAATCCCCGAAATCATCTTAAGATAACCACCACATCACTTCCTTATGCATTCTATTTATTAACTACTCTGACACTGAAAAAGTTCTTTCTAATGTGTCTGTGGCTCATTTGGGTACTCAGCTTCTACCTGTGATCATGTCTCCCCTAGCTCGTCTGTCTTCCAACGACGTGAGGTGCAGTTCATGTAGTCTGTCCTCATAACTCGTGCCTCTTAGTTCTGGGACTACCCTAGTGGCATACCTCTGAACTTTTTCCAGCTTCGTTTTGTGCTTGACTAGATACAGGCTCCATGCTGGGGCTGCATACTCCAGGATTGGCCTTACATATGTGGTATACAGGGTTCTGAAGGATTCCTTACACAGGTTTCTGAAAGCAGTTCTGATGTTAGCCAGCCTCGCATACGCCGCCGATGTTACTCTTCGGATGTGGGCTTCGGGAGACAGGTTTAGCGTGATATCAACTCCCTGATCTTTCTCTCTGTCCGTTTCGTGAAGGACTTGATCTCCCATTCGGTATTCAGTGACTGGCTTCCTAGTTTCATTACCTTACATTTACTTGGGTTGAAATTTAGTAGCCATTTGTCAGACCATTCCTTCAGTTTGTCTAGGTCATCTTGTAGCCTCATACTATCCTCCTATGTCCTGATCCTCCTCAGTGTGTGAGAATTATGGTGTTTTGAAAAGATACGGTGCTTGTGAGTGCGTGGTCTTTGTGGTGGTGGTGGGTGTATGCTGCTGATGTGTGTGTGTGTAGTGGTGAATACTTACCTAATAGTACTTGTATCTCGGTGACTATGGGGAAGTGAGGTCCAGCTCTTTGTGCTCTGCCGACTAGGCTTTGTTGTACCTGTTGTATTACAGTTTAAGCAGTAATGACATTCAAATTCTTTTTTCTAATCCAGAATTCATGTTGCGGATAGAGGTGGCTTCTACATCTTCTCTTTCTGTATTTCACGTGTTGGCCACCCGTACAAAGGATGAGTATTTTGATCCTTGCATTTGTCTTTTGTGTTTACAGGGTTCCACTTTGTGTGTGTGCTTGTGTAATTTCATAAATGTAATTACCTTAGTATAGTTACATGAGAACTTGGCCCATGGTTTCCCGTTTTCTCAATACTCTGTCATGTGATGCGTTGAAAGTATTGAAGGTTTTTGCCTCCACTTTCTCACTGAACTTGTTCCAACAGTCTACCACTCTGCAAAATAGAACTTTCTAATACAGTATTTAGCACCTTTGTTTCCTTAGCTTGAATCTGCTACATCTTGTTCTTGAAGTTGCAGGTTGCAAGTATGCTTCTTTGTCAAGTTTGTCGTACATGTTACTATTTTGTTTGGCGTAGCATAGGCTCCTCGTACAATGTCCTTTATGCCACTCTCTATTGACGGTCTACTACCAGAACCACCCCTAGATTTCTTTGTCAGAGTTCTTTAATGCCTTTTCACATTCTGTAGGTTGTGTGTGGCTTATTTTCTAATATGCCACATTCCCTATGGCATTTATTCACATTGCATTCCATTAGCCAAGTGGTACTCCATATACTTATTTTATCCAGGTCATCTTGAAGGGCATGATAATCAACCAATTCTCTTAGCTTTCCTATATGCTATTGTGACTAATCATCTACACTGGAACTACGTTTGCCTTTTCCATACATCTTTAAATATTCCTGTACATAAAGGTGCTTGAAAAATCATTTCGGGTGTTATGTTCAAATCTGGTGTTCATACCATCAGAACCCAAGGTGACACTCCATCTTGGCCAATTGCATTGTTTCATGCTAGCTCCTTGAGCATTTTTTTTGTAGTTAAGACTATTTTATGTATTCTATATTGTTCTTTGATATCCATATTTCATCTGAATATCCTCCATATTGTTCAGTATTTTAGAAGTCGATGAGATTAGTTCTATCGTGTCTGGTTTTCGGTGTGGGAATGTGGCCCTTAACTGTTCCTGGTATGAGAGTCAACTTAGTTCTGGGCTGACTATTCCTAGATTTGATTGGCCATTTTTTTTTTATTGCAACTCCCACTTGTGCACCTTTCAGTCATTGGTGAATTTTGATTACAAAGTAAATATGGATAAATTTAGTTAAATCTACATTTTTGTTTTTGGTCATATTTCATTATGAAATTTGTATTTCCAGCTTCAGCCCATCATGTACAATATACAAGTGCAACATTAAATCATTGTTATCAGTGTTTCAGCATACAAACATTATATTATGTGTCCACATAACCACACCTTTGTGGAATATACCATGTATTGACCCCTTAGTGATTAGAATAAACATTAAAGTAAATTCCTTGCAGCCTATCTTTTTAATTTTTGCATAGAGTATTAATTATTGGATACAACTCAGAGCATGGGATATTTCTTTTATTTATTATTATTATTTATATACAAGAGGTTACATTGGGAGTTAATTCAACTTATTTTCTATATTCTCTGTTAACTTTCTTGTAAAGCCACTAGCATGCATAGCATTTCAGGCAATAGAATTGAAGATTCTTGAATAGTTAATTTGGCTGCTGCATCTAAGACTTAATGAGGAAAACCTAAAATGACTTGATTTGGTATGGTTAATTTATAATACACTACATACCAGTCCTGTGAGTAATAGTGAAAAAGTTAGTCACATATGGACTCAGAAACTGAATCCCAATGTTCATCTAGGTAAGAAAGGTACAGCTTTGATAATCTAATTACATAGTTAAACATATACTTCAACAATTTGACTTAGTAGCCAGCAAAAAATGCAACATTTTTATGTTTACTAAAGATGTGGAATTTCCATCGCTTTTGAATTAGAAGGATTAAAGAAATCAAAGACTACAATGACATTGTTATCTACATATAAAAATTCTTTCTCAACGCACAAGATTGCATAAAGTACTGACAAAATAATAATCTATGAAGGAGAACAGCACATATATTAGGTTATACAGTAGTTATATTCCCAGACATATATAACAGGATATTTGGGTGTCTAAAAATAGTGAATGATTGCAACATTTGTGAACAAAATTAATACCAAGCAAATACAAAAATTGGGTATGAAAATGTACTCGCTTTTAAATAGGAATTTAGTAAGGCCGGGTATAAAATAGCCACTTGAGAGGCAACTGATCTCCACTTGCTGTGTACCCTGTCCACAGCAACTGAAGATCAACTTGAGCACTCAGATTATGCGAGGTACAATCTGTGTGTTAAAGATCTGTATCCATAACGTGTGTGAATAATTTCCAGTACTATAGCAAACATTCAATGGAACTTTTAAATACAAGGAATGCTGTTTAAATTTCAGATTTTCCAATGTATTGTTTGGAGGGTTTTCCAAACTTCAAATCACAACATTAACAATTAATAATCCAAGATTGTACCATTTAAATTTGCAGCAAGTTGTACAGAATTTTTAATATTTTAATTTTAATAGGGTAGCAAAACATGTTGAAAGAATAATATTTTATTTTCTGTATATACTATACAGAACATGTATGTATTTATATTCTTAAATGTCGTGTGCTTCATATGGACGGAAAAAATACTAATTCAGATTGTTGCTCATACAGTATTTGGTTTGAACGATAGGTTTTTATGTATAAAACTGTAAAACTAAAGATTTAAATCTCAAATCCATACACAATGATTTCATACTATTAAAATACAGGCAGTTTACTTTTATCACTTCAAAGTAATAAATAATATAGAGAAGTGATCAAGAATTCATATTAGATATTAATATTTGCTGTTAAAAATCTTAAACAATTCTGCAAAATGTCATGTTTGGCATTTGAGCTGATCAGTTTACAGAGAGAATTGAAGCATTACTTCGTGCCAACACAACATGAATAACATATACAAGTAACATATAAAAGACATCTAAATATATAAACAAGTTTACATGTCATCAAGCTATTTTAAAAATGAAGCAGTTTATGGCAGACTATATACTGCATTTCTTGAAAAACAGCACTCTTATTTTAGCTTAATAAAACATCATGCCAAAGGTAAAAAATATTACTACAGTATGATAACAGTACAGTATTTCTGTAATTACTGTATTAAGGAAATGCAATATATAATAAATAATTTAAACCAACTTTGAATTTACGTTAAATAGTGAAAAGAATGTAAAAAAAATGTAGTTTTTATTCATTATAATTGAATGCAACAAATTACATAATGTAACATTCTACAAAAGTGTGTGGAATGAATGAGGCTGAGAAATTATGACGTGTAATCAAAATACAGTATATTTTTTTTTATAATTTTTTATTATACAGTACTGTATATTTCCCAATTCTTAAATACACATGATGCAGTTTTGCTGGACGAATTGAGGATAAATCTAATTAGACTTGAGGGCTTGTTAAAGACATGTAAAGAAGAATGATTTATATACTGAAGGGCTCTAGTCAGTCACTAACTTCTTGTTTTTATGCTAGGATGTGGTAAGAAAATAGTGTTTTCTTCCCATATCAATCTGCAACTTACCCCAGCTTGAGACTCTGTAATAATGGTATGTGAGCCCTAATGTTCTCTCCAGTGTTTTTATATTCCAAGGATGCTCTACTGACTAGATTCGTCAACAGAGCAACCTTGAAACATACAGTATATACAAATTAGAGCAACCTTGAAACATACAGTATATACAAATTAGAGCAACCTTGAAACATGCAAACATTGAAGAGAGCACCAGGGGTATAAGTACCCAAGTCTGAGAATCCCTGCATAATTCGTGCCTGTAATGTGCTAATTAAATTGGAAAAACATCAATACAAATGAATTTGACAATGTTATATGAAGACGACATGTCACAATAATGCGGCTGAAAAAATGATGACCAAACCAGACATCAGAAAATGAAAAAATGGCAACGTTTCGGTATGCCGTCTTAAACGGCTCTGATACACAACATACCCCCAACATGAACCTTAGTCCTGGCTTTGTTGCTGTTGACTCTTCCCTTTCACAGTACATACTTAAATGCTCTAACCTTCTTAACAAATGTAACTTGATTTAGGTCTACCCCCTTTTCTTTTTGTTACATTCTTATTCTTACCTCAGATCATTCTTTCTTCATTGCATTCTTACCTTTCACCTTACTCTTACATTCTTTCCTTACCTGTTCCTCATCTCACTCTCTTCCTATATTTATTGGCCTGTTCCTTCCCCTCTCTCACACACGACTTTATGAAGGTCCAGGATTAACTAAAACGTCATCGTTTCTCCATCTTCTGGTGTGTGGTTTGGTCATCAAAACTGTTCTTCCATACCCAGGTTCCAATTTTCTTGCCCTTACAACTGCTACTTAATCTTCGTATGAATCTTTCTCCTTTGCAGTCTTGAACTATATTAAATAATTCCTTTTCTATATCTTAAAATATTGAGGTGCAAACTTTATTCACTTTACAATACAATAAAACAGATCTCAGACTAGAATGTTTTTTTATTTAAAACGTTGCACTTGAAATTAAATTCCACGATTATCATTAATTTTTCATTTACAATAAACATTATATATAAATATATATCTATAGTTATTATAAATATCAAACTGCATTCTTACATTTCACAAACTTAAATTTCTAAATCAATGTCTAGAAAAACTTTGCTGACCCATTGAGAGCAAAATGATGTTGCGGCCTTTCGTCGTCTTCCTCCTCCTCTACCACCTCATCACTGGCATTGCCATCATCTTCACTTCCGCCTCCATCCACCCCTCCATTATCAGTTGTACTTAGGTTCATGCCTGTTGTTCGTGAGATGGCTTGCAAAGCTTGGGCATCTATGTAGTAACTGGGATTTGCCTATAAAAAAGTTATCATTTTGAAGATTTTTATTTTTATAATTTGCATAAATCAAATAGACAAGAAAGGACAAGGGGACTGGAAACAGGAATAAGGCAAAGGCATAAGAAGGGGGTGGGGGGACACAAATAAGGAAAGAGGAAGAGAGATGGAATTGGCCGATTAATCATTTCTCTCAAAATACAACAATTAGGTCACAAACTTAATAAATACAATATTCATCTTATCTATGGGTTAGGCACACAAATATTAGTTCCACTCTTCAAGAGGAAGATACATACCGTAGGGGTCATTGCTGTGCAGCCAAAGAGAACCACAAGAAGAAGATGGGGAAAGAAAGTGAATCGGAGGTTGGGAGGGAGGGGAGGGGGGGGGGGGTGATTAGGAAAGATGAAGGTTGATGAAAGAGGGGAGCTGAAAATTAAGGGTAAGGAGGAGAAGAGATGAAGTAGACTGGGATATGGTAGATGGTCTATGATGAAGAAAGAGATGGATGCAGAGAGGGAAGGAGGAATATATAAACGGAGGGACATGAGTTTGTAGATGGTGAGGAGAGAAAACAAAAAATGGGAAAAGTGCAAGGAACACCAGAATAGACGGGGGATAGGTACAGAAGGGGAGGATTGGATGGGGTGAAAAAGGAAGAGCAAATAAAGATTAAGGTGGTGAAAAGTAAAAGGAATAGAGATGGAGAGTAAAGTGGGGATGAAGTAGTGAGAATCGTTAGTCTATGGGAAAAATGCGAGTTGATATATGTGTATTTTTTTCCCCCTAATGTCAGGTTTTTAAGGTATGCAACTCCATCAATTAATGGGGAAAGCTGCAATTACATATCGGAACAATGTATGATTTAACTTCAGATGTCAGTTTGCTGTAGCAAAGTAAAACTGGCAGAAAAAATTCACACCTAACCTGATTTTTATCCAAAAGCGGATAGTACAGTTAGCACTAAATAATACACTCAATCCCAGACATTAGAGAGTTCAACACTGATGAGGACACATGGATAGAATGATATTGAGGATATGTATCAAATCAGTGGAATGATAAGTACTAAATATTACTTTACAGAAATAATGAGCATGGTTTCTGTATGTGTGGAGAACTGCATTGCAAGTACTGTTCATGCATAAACTAGATGCCCTGTATACAAAAATATTAGGTAATTTCAGTAAGCAAATATGAGGAAATTCATGAACTAGTGATGCAGTATACTAGTTACACTAATTACTGCATGTTAATCTCTAAACTATACAAAACTATTCATTAGTACATTATCTTACCTTAGGTAGCTTGGTTTTCATTTCTTGCAAAGCACCCAAAGCTGACTTGAAGTTGCTGTGAGCAGCATAATATTCAATTATAGCTGCATAAATATCCCCCTGTCTTACTGCAACTTCAATATTTGGCTCGGCCAATAATTCCTGAAGTTCGCTGATGGTCGAATCTCCATCTGTTGCAAACATTCTGAAAGACAGGTGATTAAATGATATACAGTTTATGAAACAATAGTGTTAACCGCACTGCATTCAGAGACCACTTTCCATAAAAAAAAACTGTGTTATGTTTATCTAAAGTGGTCTGCTCATATAGGTAAAGTAATTATCAAAAGAAGGCACTAAGCTGGGAGGACTATGTAGCTCCTATCCATGTAAGTTTACTCATTAAATTAAATTAAATTCTTTATTCAGGAAAAGTACATACATAGTTGAATTACAAACATAATGTTGGATTTTGAGATAGAGCTAGCACCTAAAACCACTAATACCATAACATTTCGGGCAAGGGTTTCGGGACATACACCTTATTTCAATCTCATTGCAAGAGTTTTCTAGTTTTCCTGCCAGGTTAATCTGAAGTGCTACAGAGAGCACCAAGATATTTTGCACTGATTTGGTGTAAATTTAAACCAACACCAAAGTTAATTAAAAAAAAATATATTAAAGTCTCCACTATGATCGCTAACAATAATTTTAGTGTTCAGTATTGCTAAAGGATTTGGAAAGAACACAAATACTTTCCCTTATTTTTTGCTTAATAATAATAAAATTATTATAGCATAAATTGCAAACACTCACTACTGACAGCTCAGATAGATTCCCATGACATCACCCTCTTGAGCTTATTATATTTTAAAGTAAAAACTTGAAGCACCTTTATTGATCGTGCATCTAAAAACTAACAAAAGTACACTATGCATAGTGAGAGAGTAAGCGGGTTCATTATTTAAATTATATTTTGTTGCTAGATTGAGATTTGTGCATAAGCCACCTTACATACAATTACTTAATCTTTTTACTTTACAGAATAAACATTGTATATCTTTATTTATAATGAAATAAGAGAGGATGTGTTTGCTTAATACAATATGTATTAAGCACTTGCACTGTATCTTGTGCTACCCACTCCCCAATATATGTTCCTAAGTCATACAACTTCACCATTGTAATCACTGCTATCATCTTATATCATGATTGTTGTGTTAAATGCCAATTTTCATACAATGTATCTAGAATTAATCCTCAAATTATGCTACAATGTACCTGTTGACAATTCTCGAATTTTACAGTAATGTACCTATTAATTCTCTTCACATTTTCTTAGTATGTATCTGTTGTTATTCTTCAAATTTTTCTACAAATTACCTACTTAAAGTTATCTGTTAGACTAAGGACCTGCTCGAAACGCTATGCATGTTAGTGGCTTTGCAAGGATGTAAACACATTAATTCTATGTACTCTCATAAACACATTGTACCTTCTTGTATATATACATATATAAATAAATGTTAGGAAGCTAGATTACTGTAACAGTGTGTGGGAGACAGTGGGAGCTTGATATACAGTACTGTAATGTTAAAGCAACATTATCAATGCTACTCTAGTGTTACTCCAAATTATTGTGGTAGAATTGATGCTACTGTACCTCTTAATCCCAAGAAACTGCTTAACCTTTTCCAATTTGTATTGAATTGCTGGTAGTTTCTCCTGGGCCTGGGGATCACTGATGGATGTCAGAACTTTGTAGGCTTCACTTAAGGCTACAGTAGCTTTCTCATAGTTTTGGAACTCATCAATTTCAACCTTCAAATAAAAAAAAAGATTGAAATCATTCTTGTAATGACACATTAAAAGAAGACTAGTTTTCCATGATTAATTGAAATACAAAAAAAATGTTCTGGGTAAACATGCAATCCCCTTTTCTGAGCATGAGCCATTAGTTTGTTCCTTAACATAAGATCCTCCATGTCCTCTGGACAAGGCTCATGATAGTCTGACGGAGTGATAATCTTGGCATCCGTGCTCCTTTACAATCAAAAGTGACGTTCAAACGAACCCTCTATCCAACTACCCTCCAACTCTCCAGCCACCTAATTCAAAAGAATGCTGAACTTCAGTAAGATACACACAGGAGGGTAGCCTGCAGAGAGGACACAATAGAGGGGGACTAATAAAACTGATGTTTCTATTCTTCCCTAATCCTCTACCCAGTAGTGCCGCCACCTAATGGTGGCACTAACGAGATGTGTTTTCAACCTGAGATATGTTTTCTCAGGTTGCTATAATATTGTGAACATGTTGCTATAATTTGCAAACAGGTTACTATGCATATTTATCTGCAATACTCTACTGTATTAGTTACTAAGCATTATGACTATGTAATTTAACTATTTTTGAATCTTCAAATGCAACATGAGTGCATTGCTTGAAGCTGTGTGAGTATAGAGGAATGTACTGTTTGATGGTCATTCAGGGCTGGACAGACTACTTTAGATGGTGTGGCAAGACACACTTAAGAGAACTCTGCTGCATTATAGTTGACAAAGCTCAATGGCCAAACCTAATTTTACACACTGCAGCTATGGGCAACAGGAGCTTGGTTAAGGAAGCATCCAAGAGACCAACTTAGAAAGATACCATTCTCTCTTTCTCCGAGCCTACAGATGATAGGTACTTGTATTTTCTAATAAGTACCTATCTGTAGGCTCTCTGGAGCTAAAAAAATTATTTTTCATTTTACCCTTAACAATGAAATATATTTTCATATGCATTACATTAAATCAAAGCATTATCTTGTGAAAATGCAAGGACTTATTGTACCATAATTCATCCAAGGTCAACATTCTATTTATTATAACAATTTACCTGTACTGTATTAGCTTACTGACCTGAGCACAGGAGTCATAGAAACCAGCCAACAAAACCATGGCCTTTGCTCTGGTATAAAATTGAATTATGTTGCCCATTATTTCTGGCTCCTTACGCCAGTCTAAACTCTGGAGGTAATTTGCTGCCATTATGTATATTTCTCGTTGACGGCAAACATTTGCAAAGTAAACAATTCTTTCTGTGTCACCAGATTTCAGCAAACATTTCATTGCCTTGACCTGTAAATAAACAAAAATATTTTAATTTATGGTAAGGCTTTAGAGACAAATGTGTGACTAATCTATACATCATGAATACAGTATAAAATATACAAAGATGATGTCCTATGAGAAAAATTTAAAAAATTTGTAGGAGACAAGAAAAGTGTGTTTCTTAGCATGTCTCTACCAATGTCCCCAGAGCCTATATGACCAACCCAGGATTTGTGACACCCACAAGGCTCAAATTAATCTTGTCTCCCACTATAACACAAAACTTTCAAATGATCTAGTTATGTAATTAATGGAAGGAAGGTAATAGTGGGTAATTCAAAACACCACCAAACAACCAACCCATAACCACCACCAAAAGTGATCAATACCCTTAACACTCACTGTAACCAACAATTAGAAATGCAAGAAAAACTAAGTACGTATCACCCTGCCAATGACCAGTTTGTTATCAAAGGTTACTTCAGTCACCATCAGGGAAAGCACCGCTCACAACACAAGTCTTGGAGTAGCCAGTAAAACTCACTGTGCCTCGTGTCCATCGATTGCTTATCTAGGCTATGCAGTGGCCATTTATTTCTGATTGGATTTATCATAGTTGAGGTAGAGGATTTATCCCAATATACTTTAGCACAGGGGATTCCATGGTTTAGGATTAGTTTCACCGAGTGGTGTACAAATTGATTGTGTGCCACTATCTTCATCCACCACAACAGTACTTCAGAACTGCCTACTTTTGCCCATTTGTTTCCGCCTCCACCGGGGATCGAACCCGGAACCTCAGGACTACGAATTCGAAGCGCTGTCCACCCAGCTGTCAGGCGCCCTGACAGCTGGTTTGAGTCACAGTATGAGTCCTATGAGTCACAATAACATGGCTGAAGATATGATGACCAAACCACACATCAGAAACGATGACATTTCCATCCGTCTTGAACAAATTCTGGATGGACTGAAATGTCGTCGTCTCTCCATTTTCTGATGTGTGGTTTGGTCATCATAGCTGACTGAATTTATACAACCATATGTTAATAGATACTATCAATTATTTAAATTCAAGAGGAAAAGATATCAATTATTATATGGCTTAAAATAACAGTAAAGTCACTTGAGATCTTGAAGGGCAAGGCTTACCGAGTAGCAACTTAACCACAGTAAGCTTTATTATACAAAAAATCATTATCTGATGAAAACCCTGGCCATATTATATAAATTACAAACCTTATTTCCAGCTTGAGTAAACTTCTTAGTAGCCAGTTTATAATTCTCCTGGGCATAAGCGCACTCGGCCACCTTTTCTAATATCTGGTTACGACTCGACTCGTCCTTAGGCAGAGTAAACCTTTCTGCCAATTCGTCTGTGATCCAAACATTGTGCTCTACACATAGATCAAGAGCATCAGAATACTGAAAAGATGAGTGCACATTAATTATAAATTAAATGGTGTGGAAAAGCATCAGTCCAGATGACCAAGTTTGGAGAACCCACAAGCCTAGGAACATTTGTACAAACAGCCCAGGAATATTTTGTTTCAGTTCCATAATAACTTTTTTACGTGTCCAGAACCTCTCAACTTTATGCTACACACCAGTGAATAGATGGGTGTAGCTTGTTAACATATTTTAGCATTCTTGTTAGCTTGCTAGCCTTTTTTTTCCTACATTGCTCATTATATTATCTGAACTGATGCTTCCTTGCCCCATAAAAATGAGAAATAGGGTACCGATGATATACTGTATATCAGCTCTTGATATATATGGTAATACATTCCAGTAAGAAATCAGTGATGAATTATTATATTTGAGTTTCAACTCGATGATTTAATGATTTACAAGATTTAATGATAATTAATGATTTACGAGATTGATTACTTCTAAATCATCTTGATTTTACTGAAAAGCCATTAGAATTTACAGCAGTCACCATATCATCATTAATCAAGAATATACAAAACATATAGGATATATGCGGTACAACTTAAAATTTTAAATTAAAGAACCTAATTTTGTCTTGTGATATTTACCTGTTTCCCAGTTATTAGTAATGACACAGCACGATCAAACTGCCCATTGGAAATGAAGTACTCTGCACATCTCTGAATAAGTGCAGGGTCTGCACTCTCATCTAGTTCTCCAGCAATTTGCCCAACTGCGCTGATCTGGCCAGATTTAAATGCTAGATCAACTGCCTTTGACAGAAGCCCTGCCTTATGATATAGCATCACTGCTTTGGGAAGTTGACGTCGTTCAGAGGAAGAGAAGTACCTTGCAGCATCAATCTGATCTTGAGGTTTAGCCACAAGTGCCAGATTCATCAACTGATCTGTTAATAATAATGGCACACAAAATAGCATCTTTGACCAAACATTAATGTCTATATAAAGTTTATAGCATTTTAATGCATTTTATGAACAAAGAAAATTCTCCAGCTACCTCATATTTATGCATTAATCCACTATATTGACATTTTCATTTGAACTCAGTTTTTCTTGTAATGAGAAACTATATTTACCTAAAGACAAGTAATATCACCCACACCACTTGAAGATGCTGTTCAGTACTGTATTTAGTCATATTTCTGCATCATCTCTTCCCTCATTTAAGTAATTATTTTATATTATTTAAGACAACTTTACTGCAATTCATAAACCCTAAAAGAAATGTTGAAGCTACATGATAATTACCAGCTATATACACGAAGAGAATGTGAGGAAAAATGAAAAGGACAAAACGCCATCCCAGGCCAATATGCCTAGGAACACAGAGAAAAAATGCGAAGAACTGTTCAGATCCAAACTCTCAAACCCAACGGGGTAAAACTCCTGAGCAATATACAATTTATGCCCACACCCTGTAGAGCCATGGCAGCCAAAGTGCTACCGATGTTAAGGTAAATTATTATGCAGTAATTACTACTTATTGCTCCTATCATCAAAATGTTCACATAATGATACATTTATGTAATCAATGAACTAAAATTCTAATTTTACCTTCAAAACCATTCTCTTTGCATATCCTAATGGCATTTCCATAGGCATGGGCTCGGGTGAAGAAGTGAATAGCCTCTTTTACTTGAGCCACATTTTCATACTGCCGTGCTAAGTGATAACACGCTGCTCTGTAAAGGATCAAAATTAGGCATGTCTTGGAGCAATATTATTGGTCAGCAGAATAATAAAATAAGATATACACAAATTCCTTGATTCAACATTTGTGTGTGTTTTAGATTTGTGTACATTTTAGTCATATTCATGTACAAAATAAAAGTACAAGCAGCTCTGATATATATCATAATACATTCCAATAAGAAACCAGTGATGAATATAATGAAATAGCTCTTTTTGGTGGGGTCCCTCTGAATATCTCTAACCTACTCTCAGCTTAGCTGATGTATTACTAGCATCACCACAAAGCTAGCTGCAGTTTCTTTGAATGAATGTATCTATAAATCTATATCAACCATAAATAAACCAAAGATGGTTAACATAGAGAGGTTTAAGCAAAAGGCAATAAAATCTTAATGCTACCCCTACCTGTCATCTGTTTCATTTGCAATATCTGCAGCCTTTTGAAGGTTGTTGCAGTAGCAATAGACTCTCACTAAAGATAAATGATCCTGAGCAGCTTCATAAAACTGAAGTGCTGTCTCCATTTCACCTGTGGATTCCAGATACTGAGCCCACCATCTCCTCAGTGCTCTGAAAACAAGAATCAAAATTATTATATTGTACCAAATGGTCAAGGACAAATAGTTTAACCTTGTTATTTCTATTTACATTGCTTAATTTCATGTGAATTGTATTCTGGGCAAAACATGGCACTGAATAATGTAACCAATTCCCGTATCTCATTTGAGGCCTAAATCTAAATATGAGTATTGGGTCTTGATTGCAATGAAACTATGTGGCAACATAGTTTCCCCACAGCAAGTCACACAGATACAAAATTCATAATACTACATACATAATACAACATGACAAGACATTTTTGAGTCCATGAGTGTGACTGTTTTAATCCCTATATATGATAAGGGTGCACTTGAAAGTAAGCCTCTGATAGATGAACAGTGCTGATGCACGGTCATAAAAGATGAGAGATCTAGTAGACTGTAAGTCCCGTTACTAAATGATAACTATCCTTAAGTCCTGCCCTTAGCAATTGTTAAGCTGGGATCTCCTAAGGTCAGCAAATATAAAGGCTGCCATACAGTCAGATGCACACATTTATCACTGATCATGGATCAATTGAGCACCCCTTCTTTTTCCTCCCTCTATAGGCCTGTGTGACAGCTGAACCAGACTAGGGACCATGACTGGAAAGACAAATCTGGAAACTTACAAACTGTTGACCAGACCACACCAGAAGGTCTGAAGGGACCAGAAGGTGAAGGTACAACAACGTTTCGGTCCGTCCTGGACCATTCTCAAGTAGATTGTGAATCCGAAATCATTCACAATCGACTTGAGACTGGTCCAGGATGGACCAAAATGTCATCGTTCCTTCACCTTCTAGTGTGTGGTCTGATCAACATACTTTAGCCACATTATTGTGACTCATCGCCTGCTTACAGACTGTGAACGATGCCATGTGTATACAGGTAAAGAATGTGCACTACTCGCCAGCCTTATTACCATAAATGATGCGCACACATATACACACGCCTATGAACATTAAAATATGCACAAGTGGCTATGAAGAAAAAAATCAGAGCCAACAAGAGAGGCTTCACTGAGGATGAAGGATAAGAAGAGTCACAGAAGTGACAAGAGAAGAACGGTCACCAGATCACACACACAAGCAGCTAAAAAACCAGGACCAAGAAACTCGACATGCAAAGACCAGAAGAGCACCTCCAACCAACATGATACAGACACTCTACCAATTCACTAGAAGAGACAGCCTTAAGTAGCTCCAACCACTGAGCCCAAAGACCCAGAAACCATGGCCGAGTTGACCACCAAAGAGTCGCAAGGACCATCTCGCAGACAAATGTTTCCAGCCTGGCAAGAGCAGGGAGGAGTAGCAGAACACTGGAGGGAAAAGAAAAAGAAAAGCCCAGCAACTTCAGTTCATGCAAAAGCATATCAGTCCCCCTGCAGGGGACCAAACATCTTGCATATCCAACTGAAAGATTCATCAACCATGGGTCAATCTGCAAAGGACAGACAAACAGAATAGATCGTTTGCCAGCACAATCAACACACTCCACATGTGAACTGTATGAAAAACCAAACCCTAAGAAATCGTAAGTTGGGCTAACCACAGAAATCCACACACATCAAATCCTCTTGGGGTCCCGAGGCTTCCATTGAAGGAAAATCAGGGTTTCATACAACCCATGCACTCTGGCTGTGGTCCAGTAATTCTACCTCCAATGCCAACAGTCCCCGTGGTGTAGTTGGTAAGACACTCGCCTCGCATTTCACGAGTGCTTTAAATAAAAGAGAAATATTGGATGTAGAATTACTAGAATGGGGAAACTACTAGCATAGACCAGGCATGGAAGTTAGGTCCTGGAAATGTCTTATCATATACATTCCAACTCCTGACCTGGAAACACATGATGAGGATAAGGGTATGTTGCCACAGACCCCAACCAGTCCACAACACTGCACAGAAGTGTGTCCTCCCATTATATATGACTGCAGTTTAAGCACCAGCCAAGACACATGCACTACCTAGGAAGAAGCTTCTGAAAAGGAGACTCCTGAAAGGAGGTCCTGAACCTCCTCATGCATGATAAACCTGGATGAAGGCAGGGGGCTACATAACCAGTAATCACAGAAGAGAACTCTGATACTATGCATCCATATCAAACACTAAATCAAGAAACACAAGAGGAAGGCACCAAACACATGTAAAGTGTAAGGTCAAGGAAAACAAGTAAAGGTCCCTATTTCAGATGAAGTCCAAAGGATGGCCACCACTTATTTATACATGCAGAACTGAGGTCCAGTAGAGCTGCACTGCTTGTTGTCAACAATGCCCCCAGGTGCGAGAATGAGTGAGGTGGCATCAAGAATCCACTGATGGCTGGTAATGCTGCCTGGTGGTGTGTACACTTGATGGATTAATAGTTTAACCCAGGTAATGATTCTTTACATGACTACAGAGTGTGTTGCCAAGGTTCACCATTGTAGTTGTGTTTTTGCTGGCATTTTTCTCTTGGGTACTGTCTTATCTTGGGATTTAAGATACTTGGGTATCCTAGATCCCCAGACTCCTCTGCCTCTATTAAGAGGGCCAGATTCTATCCAGGAGCCTGGTGTGGCTTTGAAATATGTTAGGTAATCGGGTGGAAAGCTTGAAAAGCTACCAAAGGGGTGCCTGCCCAGATAAAATTAATTGTACCTCCTGTGTATTGTCATTGCCCATGTTGTGTGATATGTCAACCTGTGTTGACTGTGTATAGTCCTGTTCATAGAAAAAGCAGGATAATACCTGAAAGAGCAACTGTATAGTACACCTACAAAATTTACATTTTTTATTTTCTTTTATATTATTTAGAACATTTGCAAGAAAGTAACAATGGTTCATATAATAGTCGGAATGGAAATGATATTCTTGCAAAGCAACTAAAACTACTGCACAGTATTAAATTGGTTCCGATATCTGGGAAATCTCATAAAAATTCAGAAAATGAATCAACAAATCAATATTGAACTAATTTTATTCTTTTTGATCAGGTCAATATGAATACACGTACTGCTGGTCCAGTGCCATACTCAAAACATGGAACATTCACATATTCAAATATCACTTTGGCCAAACTATTCCAGCTTTTTTTTAGCGTTCCATTGGTAATATATATATTATAGAAAAAAATATATAATTAAAACCTTATTTATCTGAAAATATCCAAATTCTGCACACTTACTTATCATTAGTATGCATTATATAGTCTTCAAGTGTTGGCAAATCATCAAAAAGCATCCGAGGCACTTCAAATCTGTGAGTGTCTGACTTTTCATAATGGCTTATGGCTCCACTGAAGTCACCTGAAACAAAATTTGTAGAGTAAATAATTCACCCATTCTCACTCGCCTTATCTCTCACTCAAGGTAACAACACGAGTACTTCAAATATCAGTACTCAGAGTTCCTCGGAGTATTATAAACAAAAAAATACTTTTAAGTGTTATTAAATACTTCATTCTGAGCAGGTTCCTTGGTTGCTCCCCAGTTCAGTCTAAATAATTTACCCAAGATTTGATGCACTCACCAGGTTCTCAGTGATATTTCTCTTCACTTTGTCCAAAAGGGAAGTTTCACTGTGACAATTAACTTTTCAAGTAATCTTGCCACATAATTGAAAAAGTGGAAGTATAGAGTCTACCTCAATCCCTCACTGTACATCCACTTGCTATAATATGAAACATATTACCCGAGAAACCCGTTTAAGTGTTAATTAGAATCGCCAAGATTCATGGGAGTGGAGGCTGAAGAAACTATCACTATGCAAATACTGTTTATTAGTAACTAGCCTCCAAACACTAAAACACATTATCACCAAGATAATGACTGCATTTTTTCACCAATTTATCGAAGTGGATCTTTTGCTCAGTGCTGTGGTGATTTCTGATTCACAAGCTCCTCCTTGCCTCTTTGAATGAGCCAGATTCTGGCCCTGGACCCTAATATACACTGAAGGGTAATAATAATAGCGTGAACAAATGCGCAAAGGCCGTGACGAGGGTTCAAACTTACGTCCAGGATGATCCCAGACGCTCCTTAGTTGCTTGCGCCACGACATGGTAAATAATTCCTTGTGGATTTGTTCATTTGATGTATCACACTATTGTGATTTCTGTGTCAATAGTAGCATGTTTCTCATGGGTTGGTTATTTCCAGGTTTAAACATAAGGAGGTTGCCAAGAGGGGCAATCACAGATAATAGGTCATACCTTTACTCTCCAAGTGCTTTGCATAATTGTAATGTGTAGAACGTAAATGAATTCTGTCGTTGCTCTCTGCAGTCTCCAGGGCCTTTGACCAGATGCCACCATCCTGGTACAAGCGATTGACCAAATCATACCGCCCACAGCCACGATATAAACGCTCAGCTTCTTCCTACCAACAGATACAAAAAGAGCATACATGAGAAGGTTTGAAATAGGATACAGAAAATATCTGTACACATTCAAAACATGGCCAAGTAACCAAAATCTGGTTAATTATTTACAATTCAAGCACTAAAATGAAATGCCATCACTGGTAATATTGGGAAATGAAGCATGTAAGATTACCTGGAACTGGAACAATGAGGACTTCAGTAATGATTGACTCAACAGAAACAATAAGGGGGTAAGAGAATAAAAGAAAACAAAATTGAGTTCAATATAGGAAGAAGCCCAACCCTCAAATATACCAGCAATACAAACAAGCAAGAAACAACTACATGGCAGTGAAAAAAGAAATGCAAAAATAAAAATAAATAATATTTTAAGTTAAAAATAAAAATAATAAGAATGGAAAACCAGTTGAACATTCATAACATTCCTTAATCTGAGAAGCCACATGATGATGTTAATGCTGATGTTAATGCCTTTACATGGAGCAATGTAACTATGAGAGGGAGCAAAGTCAACAAAGTACACATTAATACAATGTTTCCTTCTTCCTAAATTCTGCCAGTGAATTTCTTCGTTTTGGTTTCCTCAGATCATATATAAATTGACACATTTATGTTTAATAATATGCAACATTAGAGTCAAACATATATACAGTACCAGTATGTCAAATAATAAAGACACAATTAGATGATAAAAGTGTTGAAAGGGTCTTCTTACCATCATACCAAGCTGGAGAGCAAGCATAGCCACTCTGGCATCCAACTGTGGCTCCTTCATGGCTTGTCGAAGAGCTCTTGCTCCCCTCGCATGACCCATGTTGCCCAAGCACAGAGCTGCTACATCCAAGCGTTTGGTTTTTACACACATCTTGGCCATATTTTCCCACACTGTTTCACTGCCACACAAAAAAGGAGAAGAATCTAAAAATATAAAATGTAACGAAATGCGTTTTTCTTGTGGGCCTCTTATTAACTCCCAATACTGCAACATGGAAGCATCCAAGCCATGGAAACCAGGTACAGTATAAGCTATTGCCACTCAGCACCATTAGGCCATCCAATTCGGGAAGCAATTAATGTCCAAGTCACTGCTGAAGGGTTTAAACCTGGTAGCTAACAAGGAAATGTTAACCATCAGAAAATATTTACCATCACACCAGTTATATCAACTTAAACATACTTAATCATTCTACTTCCACTAAAACCATTATGTATGATTAGAATTAGAATTTCTGTTCCAATTTACTGTGTGGTCTTATACCATGGGGATCAATAATATTATATCAATAACATGGGATAGAAACAAGTCTCAGAAATTATCAGAAGCTAAATCACTTTCTCAGCAGTAAATATGAAAGCTTAAGAACTCTCAGTTCATCTAGGGTCTCCATGACTATTATCCAGGTAACTAAGCATTTCAGCCCAACCACTTGGGCTGGATGGTAGAGCGACGGTCTCGTTTCATGCAGGTCGGCGTTCAATCTTCGACTGTCCAAGTGGTTAGGCACCATTCCTTCCCTCCTGTCCCATCCCAGATCCTTATCCTGACCCCTTCCAAGTGCTATATAGTATTAATGGCATGGTGTTTTCTGAGAGTTCCCTTCCCTTCACCATGAAGAGTTTCTACAGAGCTACCTTCTAATGTACACTATGATAAAAAGGCAAAAGTATATTGTACTTTACCTTTTAATAGCCTTTATAGCTTTGAAGGCATCATCCAAATTTCCAATAGAGAGATAGAATGAGAAGTTGAGCATGGCATCTTTCGTCGACTTATCGCAGTTCTCCAAACCGACAAAATCCCGCATCACTTTTTGTTGTACAGCCTTAGCATCTGACTATTGGGGAGAAGCAAAGACTATTTGTTAATGTAATGTAGTTACAGTATTTATGCTCGATACCTCATGTCATCTACTACTTCTGTAGTCTTTTTTTTTTTCCCCCAGTGTTCTATATTCCCTTTAGCTCACAGAACCAATATATCAAGGCCCAACCAATGTATCATTGGTTGACCAACCAGAGAATATCTCAACAAACCACCTCATCACTCAAGATGATAATCTCTCAGGATAGGAATACAGAGAGATATTATCCAATTTCCTTCTCGAGGCCTCTAGTATTGGTGTCCCTCAGGTAAATTCAGGTAAATTCCCATTTTCTTGTGAAGGAGATGCCTCAGCAGATCTTTAACATTTACTCGCATTCCATTTGTAAGTACATTTTAATACAGTATCTTACTTTGCTAGCTTTAGAATTATTCCCCTCATATATTTGTGCTGTACATTATAAGAGATTTAGATTTAGAGTTTTTATTCAGGTAAAGGTACATACATACATTGAAGATGAGTTACAAATATAATGTTGGAATTTAAAGATAGAGCTAGTATATACAATACCTAAAGTCACTAGTATGCATAGTGTTTCGGGCAAGGTGAAGGGGGAGGGGGGACACTTAGGCTAAAACTTAATAGTAAGTCAGCTTGAAGTATAAATTGTGTTGAAAAAATAAAAAATAAAAAAGGGGGGAACATGGCAGAAAATAGCAATTATACAAGTTGGTCAACAAACAGCATTGTTTAAAATAGTAAGACATGGGTTGACATTTAGGGGTAAGGTAGGTTACATGAAGTTTATTAGGTAGTATTTAGTTTTTATGTTAAACTGGTTGAGAGAGGTACAGTCTTTAAACATGATTGGGAAGGTCATTCCACATTCTGGGTCCCTTGATTTGTAGAGCATTTCTAGTTTGATTAAGTCATACTCTTGGAATATCAAATAGGTATTTGTTTCTGGTGTGGTGCCCATGGGTTCTGTTACAACCATGGGGTTCTGTTGTAAGAGAATTACATACTACAGAATTCCTCTAATATGTTCTGGTTTGTCCAGCATTTCTGTGTTCAACACAAATTTTACAGTTTTAAACATGTGTTGATCATTTTTTATCTATCACAAACCTTTTTCTCAGCATCCTGAGCATTGAGAAGGTAGAAATAGGGGACTTGTACTCCAAGCAGGCGGGAATATGTTGGAGTCATTGGAAACACATCTTGGACAATGGTGCCATGGTCAGGACTCACGAACAGGGATGCCAACATAACAGCTGGCTGCAATATATACTTATATAATGACAGTACTTATACAACAATTACTGAAAGCAAGGGTAAAAAGATGCAAAAATAGTCTAATTGATATAATAAATTTTCACGAGTGATTTATGGAATGCATCAATATTCTAAAAAAAAGTAACATCGATTGTGTTTATAACAAATTGTGGAAAACAAATATGAAGGAGCACATCTGCAATACAATAGTTGAACATTTGCAAATGTCACACAAGAATTCAGATAATTTATATTTACAGTAAATTTTACAGAAAATTAAGTCATTGGAAATGTTATTAGTAATAATAGCCATTAAGTCGTCTATAGTATACTCAACATCCTTCTGATGAGTCTTTAAGGGGATTAAATGAATACAACACGCACTTTACTTTGAGTGACTCACAAAAATAAAATCTGACATTAAGCTGTAAACAGGCAAGGATGGAAACATCTACCAGACTTTTTTTACGATTTTGATAAGCAATAGTCTACATTGTCAACAAAGTTCAAACTATATTTAATTAAAAAAAAAAGGGGAGAAAATTTTGACAGCTCCTAGCAAGCAGCTAACATATACTAAATAAAATAATCCTTGCAAAAATATTTGCAACTCGGTACATGGTCTTGAAAACAATAAAGAAAATTCATAACAGATTTAACATTATTACTGAACAAATACAGCAGTGTAAAAAATAAGGCATTGAGTGAAAGCTCCTTCCTGAGCAGGCCACTCAACCTCTTCCTTAAAAACATCCAGCTCAACCCTAGACACTGTCAATTTTACATCTCTGGCTCAACTAGGCTCTTCTCTAAACTATCCAACTTGTCTTCCTGAACTATCCAACTTGTCTTCCTATGTTGCATAGTCTCTCAAAACCTGGTATAGTCTGTGTCTTACATCTGCCCAACACAATAGATTAGGTCATTTTCTGGGGGGAGCCCCGTCGGCTCCCCGGAGCTTTACCGGCTGATATGCTAATGTCAGACTTTGGCATCAGTCATGTGTATGGAGTTCTAGGGCCTACCGGGGACCACGAGCCAGAACCTGGCCCCCTCAGAGAGGCAAGGGGAGCAATGGCCTATAGAAACCCCCGTGTGGTTGGAAGCATTCTATGTCTGCCATCGACCGGGTCAAGCATCCAGAAAGGTAAGCATTCCAAAACAAACCCCTATTCTGGTGAAAATTGCTACCTAAGCCGAACTAGTGAATAGAACTCTTCAACAGAAAACACGGAAACTAGTATGACGTCATACGTCACCGCGCCGCTGTCTGCGCAGCTCCCCCCTCCCCGGGAGGGGGAAGGGGGAGCCCCAGACCTCCCACGCCGGCTATCCACCCATCAGTTCTTCGGCTGATGCTATAGGCAATGGTTATGTGCTCCGGCTCCAGTGGTTGTTTCAGCACTGTACCTAGAGTGTGGTGTCTGTTTTCTAGGTGGTGCGTGAGCCGGGTGTGATTCTTCAGTACTCGGGCTGCATGCGCCTAGGGTTCCCTTCCCTAGGTGCCCTGTAAGTACTGCCCTTGGGGCTTGGGGCCACCTTCCACAAGTTCCTTGGGTCCTGCCCCTGCTTGGCCGTTTACCGCTTGGTTTTCGGCCGCTCTTTGTGTGCTCGGGTGTTCTGTCTCCCTTGTTCGCCTTAGAGTAAGGGGCAGTGTTTGCACTGGTGGGGCGCGGGGTACTGTGCAGCTTGTCTTTACCAATCATAGCGGCCGGCTCTGTTCCGCTTGGGTACGCTGTCCTCTTGCGGGGTTTTCTTTTTCTTTTGTTTATATACCTGGTGGGGGGGTCTGCCTTCGTTCTTGCCCCTTGTGTCCCTTGTGTTCTGAGTATTTCTGGTGGTACCCCCTGCTAGGTCCCCGTGAGTGTACACGTCCCGGGGGTTCAGCTCTTAGAAAGTTGTTTGGTAGCTTGGGTGCCGGTTAGCAGTACCCTGCCTGGGATTACCTGAGCGCGAGTCCTCTTAAAGTAAACGCTCGGGACCCTGGGAAACCCCTGGGGGCGCGCGGGTCCGATGGATGTGACCCCAGAGCCCCCCCCTCGCTTCCAGCGAGTTTGAGGGTTGCTCTCACCTTTTGTCTCTGGGTGACTCTCTGTTTTGCCTCCGTCTGCTGCCTGTGGGGTCGGTGACACCTTCGACCCGGTGTCCTGCGAGTTTGGTTGCTCGTTGTGGCTCGGTTACCCAGTTGTGCTAACAAAGCGGGTGCGGGCAGCAGGGGCGTTGCACTTGAGCCTTGGTGGTGGCAACGTTCTCGTGGTTTCCTCCCCGGGAGCCCCAGGGCTGCCCCGTTGTATTTCGTTTTTCCCCTGGTTCACCCTTCCTGCCTGCATCCGGTTCCTTACCGTCTGTAGGTTCAGGGCGGGGTGTTTGGTGGTGTTGAGACTCGGGCAGTCTCGGGGAATTCCCCTTCCGGGGTAGTGACGGGGGCATTTGGGCCTGTTCCTCCAGCCGTGTTGTATGAGTCTGCCAGTGGGCTCCCTTCCTTAGTGTTTTCACGGCTGCCCCGGTTTTCTGGTACGGCCGGGGCTTTGGGGGAACGGCTCGGCCCCGGGGCCTGTCGTGTAGGTTCCCGGGGCTGGGGAGGGGCTGACTTGGGGGGGCCTTGGCCCCGTTAGACCCCGTGGGGGATTTTATCCCCCTCTAGGCGGGGCTTGTGGTTACGCGGAGTGGGGTCTTTCCTCCCCACTCGCCGTACGTGCTGTTGGACGTCGGCCCCTCCCCGGGCTCGGTTCCTTGGCCTTTGAGTCGGTTGGTTCCGTCCTGTGGGTGGATGTTTCCTCCCCCGCTTTTTGGGACGGTGTTTTTGTCATGTTTCCCCGTTCGATGGGGTTCTGCGTGACTTTTGATCTCGGGTGCGCCTGCGCCTTCGTGTGCCTTCGGGACTAGTGTTGGCTTCTGTGTTCTCGAGGGTACGGGAAGGTTTTTCGCTACTTCCCGCATTATTGGAACGTCTGTCGGCTCCTAGTACTTGTCGCCCTGTTGGGCTACTTGTCGCCCTGTTGGGCTACTTGTCGCCCTGTTGGGCTACTTGTCGCCCTGTTGGGCTACTTGTCGCCCTGTTGGGCTACTTGTCGCCCGGTTGGGCTACTTGTCGCCCGGTTGGGCTACTTGTCGCCCGGTTGGGCTACTTGTCGCCCGGTTGGGCTACTTGTCGGCCGTTTGGGCTACTTGTCGCCCGTTTGGGCTCCTTGTCGCCCGTTTGGGTTCCCTTTTTTTGGGCTCTTTGCTTCTTTGGCCGGTTTTATTGTTCCTGCTTCCTCTTTTGGCTCTTTTTCTCGTGCAATAGTCCTGGCTGGCGCCTTCCCGCAGGGAGGGTGTGCGGTTCGGCCAGCGTGTTATGCGCATGCGCCGTGGAGTTTGTTTTGGTCTGGGCGATGGTTCAGTGCTGGGGTTTTGCGCCCTTTTTTTGCTACAGTGCTTCGCCTCTCGTTCTTCTCCCTGGCTGCGGTATGTGCCCCTTTGCGCCAGGGGTGTCCTGGTTCCCAGTTGTGGGGAGGACACCGCGGTTTTCTGTGTCATGGGTGTGGACCGCCTCCTTCGCCTCTCCCTGTTCTCCTGCGGGTCCGGCTCTGGCGTCTTCACCTGGCGGTGCTCCCAAGTTCTTCTGGGCACGGTTGAGTCGTGTCAAGTTCGAGCCACCATTCGCCAGGTGAGTTTCTGCGGTCTGGCGTCTTTTGGCCGGGCGCTGGATGCGGCGGTGTTCATATACCTGTCTTTATTTAGGTATAATTTTGTACGACTGAGACCGTTCGCACACCAGTGACTGTCCCTTTATCACCCCTTCCTGTCCCCCTCATGTGCATGTCCAACCCATGCTGGAGTTGTTCAGGGGACCCTCCTTTTTTAATGTTGTGAGGTGTGGGGGTTGTAGGGTTGGTTCTGTACTCACCTGGTGAGGCTCCTGGCTGTGCTTGCAGGATTTGAGCTCTGGCTCTTGGGTCCCGCCTATCTGGTAGAACTTGCGGGATAGTACCAGTGGAGTGCAGTGGTGCTATTGGCACTTTTGGGGAACACTGTATTACCATCAGTGGTCTGTGCTTGTTACACGACCTACTTGCGAGCATAAGCCTTCTTGCTGGTTCGTCCGTGGACTTCCAGGGCGCACTGGACTGTTTTCGTATGGCAGTTCCGGCCCATCCTGGTTGTGGGGGTATGTGGGCCGGTGGACTGCTCCTAGCAGCTGCCTGGTGGGCCATCCTCTGGCCGGTCTGGCCTGACCTTGGGCCGGGCTTGAGGTGTAAAAGAGCTCCCAGTACCTCATCCAGCGGGTATCGAGCGGGGTTTCTCCGCCGTCGGTCGCCTGGTGCAGGTTTCTGGGCCTGCAGGGTTTTGTCGTGTCTCCGTTGGCCCTGTCTGGGGTCTGCCTGCTCCGTTCTCTGCCTTTGCAGAGGGGAGTTGCTATTTACATGTTGCATGTTGCAGTGGTGCCTGTTGCTGCTGCTGCTGCACGTGAGCATTGGTACCGTGTTTCACGGTGGCGTGTCCTTGTTCCTGTGTCCGGTTGTGGAGTGGCGTTTTGCTGCCGTTTTGTGCCTGGGGATTGCGTGGGGTTTTTGTCCCTGCCTGATTGTCCACCCCTGGTTGTTCTCCTGGTTTTTTTTTTTTTTTTTGTGCTTCTGCTCTTTCTTCCTGCCTCTTCTGCCGCAGGAATGTTCTGCGTGTGTTCTTAGGCGTTGGTCAGCCTGTGTCCTGTGATGTGCTTCTTTGTCTCGGTCTGTTGCAGTTGTTCGTGCCCCTTGGTTCGGGTCCTGTTCTGGCGGCGACCCTTCCGCCTTCTTTGGTTTTCCTAGCTTGCCCTGCCGGTTGTTGTTGTTTTATTTTTTTTTTGGGGGGGTTCTTGCGATGTCTCGCGTCGGACCCGTCGTTTCTGAACTCCTGGCGGGCTTGCATGCTTCGGAGTTTTTCTGTTCGGCAGACGTTCCATCTCCTTGTGCCGCCTGGGTTTCGGTGGTCGCGCCCGAGATCTTCTCGCGGCTCCGCCTTTTTCCTGGGCTCGGGGGGGCCTTGTCGGGGCTGCTTATGTTCTGCCTCGTGGTCTCGCCTCCGGTTGGTGGTCGGGTGGCTTCGTGGTAGGTGTCCCACCTGCGTGCTTTCTTGGCGGCAGTATGGGGTATTTTGGCGGTCCTTCCTTTTCCTGTCCCTTCTTCGGTGGGTCCTTCTTGTTGGCTTGGTTTACTCTCGGCTTAGTTTTCTAGTGGGGGTTGGGGGCCGTCGTCTTGCCACATACTGTCGCCTCTTTTCGTGCGGCGCAGGCGGAGCCGCTTCAGCTTGCTTTCGGTCTTGGTGTTGCTTCTGCACCGTTAGTCAGCTGTCTTGTGCGTCATTTCACCTCCGGCCTGTTCGTGCGCCGCTTGCACCATCCTGGTCTCTGGTCAGCGTGCTCTGTTTTCTCCTCGGTTGGTAGTGCCCCTTCGGTTCCGGTGTGTTTTTTCGTCGGCTCTTTCCTTTGGGCCTTTGCCTCTGGGGGTCGGTTCGCTGTGTGTTCTTGCTCCTTCGGTTTTAGCATTTTGGTTGTTTGATGGCAGCAGTCTCCATCTTTTCTGGCGCGGGGTGGGGCTGCTGCATTCTGGAGGGGTCCAGGGTTTGTTGGTGCTTTGTTGGTCGGGCCGGGGGTGTGTCGTTTTTGGGTTCAGTGGCGGCCCTCTGCTGTTGTTTGCGTGCCACGGCGTTTGGGTCCGGAGCGCGTTTTGCGTTGATCCGGTTCTGTTCTTCCCGGTTCGCGGGTGATGGTGTCCCGGGTGGTCAGCCGTGTTCTTGCGGCTAAGCTGCCTGTGTTCTTCCCTCATGCCTGTGGCGTTCGTGGCTTCGCTGCTCTCGCTGCCGTCTGGGCGACGTGGCCTTGCAGTCTTTCGGGCATGGATTTTTGGTGTTCGTGCAGGGGCCTTGCTGCTCGTGGTTCTCGTGTTGTTCCCGGGATTTTCGGGGCTGTGGCGCCTTGGGTTGGCGTTTGCTGCCGGTTGTCTCGCCTCCTTGGGGGGTGCGTGGTGTCCGCCTCCCGGTTTTGTCCCTTTGACCTTCCTCTGTGGGTAGTTAGCTCCGGGGAGCCGACGGGGCTCCCCCCAGAAAACCAGCGTTGAATGTAATGAAACGCCATTTTCTGGGTGAGACCCGGAGGCTCCCCGGCAACCCTCCCTCCCTCCGGTCGGCGTTTTTCGCGTGTTTTGACATCCAGCCTCAGAACTGATGGGTGGATAGCCGGCGTGGGAGGTCTGGGGCTCCCCCTTCCCCCTCCCGGGGAGGGGGGAGCTGCGCAGACAGCGGCGCGGTGACGTATGACGTCATACTAGTTTCCGTGTTTTCTGTTGAAGAGTTCTATTCACTAGTTCGGCTTAGGTAGCAATTTTCACCAGAATAGGGGTTTGTTTTGGAATGCTTACCTTTCTGGATGCTTGACCCGGTCGATGGCAGACATAGAATGCTTCCAACCACACGGGGGTTTCTATAGGCCATTGCTCCCCTTGCCTCTCTGAGGGGGCCAGGTTCTGGCTCGTGGTCCCCGGTAGGCCCTAGAACTCCATACACATGACTGATGCCAAAGTCTGACATTAGCATATCAGCCGGTAAAGCTCCGGGGAGCCTCCGGGTCTCACCCAGAAAATGGCGTTTCATTACATTCAACGCTGGTTTTTTTTTTGGAACTTGTGTTGTAAATGTGAATTCAAATTCAGTTAATGAAGCAAGAGTATACTAACCTCAGTGGATAAGGCAATAATAGATTTCACCGAAAAATTTCTGCCATATAATTAATGTTCTGCAAAACTTCTAACAACATTCAATGAAATACAAATGATATACATCTTGAATTTACTCACCCTATCATCCTTAGTAGATGTAGTTAGGTAGTGATCTCTCTGTTTTGTGGTGCCAAGAAGAGACTTGGCTTCACACACTAGAAGACGAGGGTCTTCCAGATCCCACATGTGCGACATTACAAAACGACCCCCCACTTCTCGTGCTGTTTCACGTTTAGCTCTATTAATAAAGCAACAAACCGAATCAATGGCAACTTAAATATGTTTAGAGGAATAATTGTTAATGCAAAGCACAAACTGCCCACTAAAAACTACAAGACCTTGGAAAAAAGAAAAATATCAGCTTTGACTTCCAAATAAAGTGTGACAAATGGTTCTTAAATAACTGGTGATAAGAGGTGTGAGGGAATACATAGGCTAGTAGCCTATTTCATGTTCGACAAACTTGCTCTCGTTCTATTCCGGCATATTTTAAGCAGTTGACCATTTGAAGTGAAAAAGAAAAGCAAGATGCTTTACCTTTTTAATGCTGTCAATTATATGATCCTGAATGTGAGAAATTAAAAGAATTACCATAAATACATATCAGCTAGACAATGTTCAAATTACCAAATCTGAATGCAAAAAAGATCTGGAACATGATTAGCAGGGATCTTCAGCAAAAAAAATCAATGCATAAATGTAAGGAATAAGGCAAATACCAGGATTCACATCTAGAAGTATTAGTAACAAGACATCTAATGTTATTCTTCAGCTTTATCTTGTCCTTGTTAGGCCCCATTTAGATTATGCAGTTCAGGTTTGGTCGATGTACTATAGAAAAGACTTAAATTCACTTTAATATATCAAGAGAGGGATGACAGAGTTAATCCAAGAAATAAAAATCTCCCTTACTAAGAAAGAGATCAAGAAAGCTTAATTTACTTGCTCTAGAAAGACAGTAGGTGGTGATATGACTGACATATACATATTGATGAAAGGGTATAATAAAGGAGATATTTCTAAAGTTAAATATATTGTTTAATATATATATATTCTATATATCCATCCATTAATGTAACATCACTTGTATGTATGTACCTTACCTGAATAAACATATTTATTTTATTTATTTATTTATTTATATATATATTTCATTTTTTTTTCTTTTTTTGAGATATATATAAGAGTTGTTACATTCTTATACAGCCACTAGTACGCGTAGCGTTTCGGGCAGGTCCCTGGAATACAATCCCTGCCGCGAAGAATTGTTTTTACAACCAAGTACCCATTTTACTGTTGAGTTAAACAGAGGCTACAGTTAAGGATTTGCGCCCAGTAAATCCTCCCCGGCCAGGATACGAACCCATGACAAAGCACTCGTGGAACGCCAGGCGAGTGTCTTACCACTACACCACGGAGACTACCCCAATGTTAAATATATCAACAGAATATTAAACAAAACAGTCTATACAAATTTAATAAGTTTAGATTTAGAAATGAGCTAGCTAACTATTGGCTTGGAAATAGGGGGTGTTGATTTATGGAACAAATTGCCCAGTAGCATAACAAAAATAGAATAAATGCAACGATATTTAATCTACAGTACTGTACTTGCTTCACACCAAAGATTAAGAGATATATATCTGGCCTTACCCAAACCTCTGATTGTGAACAATTTTCTCAATGCATATATTACATTTTCATTGCAGAAGTGAGGAGAAATGCATCTCATCACAGGAACAGCAGGGCCTTGCCTAAGGAAGCTGCTGCATATTTTGCTCAGAAAAAAGCTTTTTATCTATAATCAAATCTTTATTTCTGAATATATTTCTGGGCGGGGCTCCTCAGAAGCTCCTAGATGCTACAACCCAGATTCTTCCAAGCCTTAGAAGACATGCCAGGTCTCTGATGACCTACAAGTGCACCAAAACCAGCAACTACTGTACTTGGAAACATATATAACCCCGATTCTAGCTATGTAAACACTCATTATTGTAGCAAAATTGCTGTCTAATAACATTCACTTCCTTCAGACTGTCACTTGGTAGTCTTTGAGTTGTGTCATCCAGGAGTCTCAAGGTTGTGACACCCAACTGTCTCCGAGCTGTGTAGCCTGGCTGTCTCAGAGCTGTCACCAATGAACCATGATTATGCCCTGTCCATTTACTCACCTGTCATGCAGCCCACCATCCTTGGAACTACTACTGTCAGCCGAGTTTGGAGGAGCAGTTCCATCTACATCATCATCCTCCGTGCGACCAGAGGCAAAATTAAAATAGGTAACATTATCATTTTCGATATCCCAGATATACAGCTTTGGGTCTGGCAATAGAGACGTCTGGGCAATAGAAATAGAGACTCGAGTACCATTACAGTTACAGCGAGCAGAGATTATCTCCCCGAAGTCCTTTATAGCTTCGCTCATCTGCTTCCCTTGTGTATGTGGCTTGGCTTCTCTGCAGGAATAAAAATTTTGTGTGAAATATTTACACAAAAAAATATGCATATATGTAATATTTGGAGAGTTCAGTACTGTACTCTAAATATTGCACGTTAAAAAATTAAATTGAAATGAAGGCCTCGTAAGAGACATGGCAAGAGAACAATAAAGGTAAATTAGTCACCATATCTGCTTCCATCATAATTAGCAAACTTTATTGTCTTTTTTATTCTTTAATAATCTGACAATAAACATTTAATGATCAATATACTGCAGCTTTTCTAGATTTCATTTCATTTTAGAAGCTAATAAATAAAAAAGAAATATGAATCGATATCAGAGCTTGGAAGGCAAGGCCTGCATAAACATAATTTTTTCCGTGCTCAAGGACAAAATAATTTTAATACTGTATATGTATAGAGAGCTACACCGACAAATCTGTACTATAGACTAACAAGAATGAAACAAGTTGTTAACAATATGACTTGAACAAAATGACCAGACCACAAAATCTTATCTCATTCAGGAGCTGTTGTAAGGCAAAAATAATATTCACATAAATAAGTGTCTGATCAACACTTCAAAGTCTGTATGTATGACCTGCACTCAATGATCAGTAGGGTTGGAAAAATCATTACAAATTAGTCCCCCACTATAAGAAAATAGATAATGGTCAGTGCTCAAACTCTAATAAAATACTATTCCAACATCACAATTTCAGCTGATATGAAAGAAAATTCTGACATGTTAGAAAATAAACATAAATAGCCATATTTTGCTTAACCTCATATTACAAAGAAATAGTTTGCTCAAGCAAAAGCACAACATACGTCTATCACATTCCACACAATAGTGCAATACTTATTCAAAACAAATATTAGAAAACCAGTTACACTGAAGTGTAGACTCATAGAATATGTCACAATAATGTAGTCAAAACAAATAACTGAGTGTACACATATTCAGGGGAGTACACATGGGAGCCGATCGGCCGAGCGGACAGCACGCTGGACTTGTGATCCTGTGGTCCTGGGCTCGATCCCAGGCGCTGGCGAGAAACAATGGGCAGAGTTTCTTTCACCCTATTTCCCTGTTACCTAGCAGTAAAATAGGTACCTGGGTGTTAGTCAGCTGTCACGGGCTGCTTCCTTGGGATGGAGGCCTGGTCGAGGACCGGCCGCGGGGACACTAAAAGCTCCGAAATCATCTCAAGATAACCTCAAGAAGATATTTAGTTAAATTAATGACTCAGTACAGTTTCTTTTCTCAGTACTGAATTTCTTGGTACACAAACAGGATGGAGCATGAGCACAAGGGTGAAACTAAGAGACTAATTTACCTCATAGCCATGTTTCTCATAGTCAGGGACAGGAAGCCAGATAGGCTTACTGAGGGGTTCCCCTGGGACAACTACTGACTTAACCCAGGATGCAACAAGGAACAGTTGCCCAACTCCTGGGTATCTTTTACTGCCTGGTGAACAAAGGCATCAGATGGAAACACAATCCAAACACTTTTGTCCTCCTAAGGAAATCAAACTCCAGACTTTTTTGCTTGGACTCGATTGCACTTACTACAGGAGTACAAGGTTAGATCAATGACAGGGTAGCATATGAGTACAATAGTAAAATAATTACAAGGTATTGCACATGTACAAGAGTGGAACAATTAGGGTGGTGTATGAGTATAAGGGTAGAACTACAAGGTGGTGTATAGGTGTGGAACAAGTACAGGGTGGTATGCGAGTACAAGTGTGGAACAACTACAGGGTGGTATACGAGTACAGAGGTGGAACTACAGGGTGTTATGCGAGTACAAGCGTGGAACAACAAGAGGGTGGTATATGCGTACAGGTACACAACAAATTTAGTTAACAGCATGTGTTTGAAGCAAGTTTCACATGTCATAAAAACAATGTCAGTGCACAAATCATACCTCAATCTACGACATCATACACACAAGAAAGGAAATCTGCAACTGGTTATCATCAATTCAGAAACTTGGTACTACATTGAGAACCTTATGAAAGGCAAACAAAATTTAGTGAATTCCACCACAATAATCTTCCATACCTTCTAGACAGATCCCATAACTTGACGGTTCCTTGAAGAGTAGCAGTCACTAAAAAATTTCCACATACATCAAGACCAATCGGCTCACCTTCACTCTCTGTGAAGGTGAGGGTTTGTTTTATTGTGCCCTGGAGGGAGCGCACTTGTATATTGGTGCCTTCAATGGAATAAATACTGCCTTCATGCAAGACTGCACTTTCAGCTTCACAAGGAAATGATGCTGTACAAAGAAAAGAAAATTATTATTAAATAAGTTTTTTTATTTATTTGTATGCATCTCAACTTATCTATAACCAAAGAATATTTCTAACAGTCAAGCACTGAAACACATAAAAGATATTAATCCAGACCACTTCTTTAAAAGATCGCATGTAAGTAATGAAAGGGGCAAGAGCTTAAAATTCCATAAGCCATAATACAGAACAGAAAATAGATGCTTTATCACTCGGAGTAATAAAACCATGAACTTGCCTACCTGCTGAAGCCATATACTGTATTGTGTACAAAAAAAAGAGTGCTCTGGTTTAAAATTCTATTGGAAAAAATCCTCAGTAATACTGAGAGGACCTTCAACAAGCAGCCAGCATCATGTCCCCACCAAAGCCAATGGAGATGGTAGTAAATTCAGAAAAATATATATACTGCATGACTAGCCTTTAATTTTCTTAGACTTCTCTTGTACACAATTCCCTCGACTTAACTAAATATGCCCTTTAGTCTCCCCACTTCCAATAGGATCACAACAAGAACATGTTGCTCTCACTATATAAATGTATTTATGCATGTATAGTAGCATGTTGACCAGACTACACACTAGAAGGTGAAGGGACGATGACGTATCGACTTGAGAATGGTCCAGGACGGACCAAAACGTCGTCGTCCCTTCACCACCTAGTGTGTGGTCTGGTCAACATACTTTAGCCATGTTATTGTGACTCATTGCCTGCATATAGTAGCATGTTTCACGGTAGAAGTCACAGATTAACCTCAATTCGAAGAGCAGCACTAGCAGTGATAGTGCTTTTTATTGGCTACACTCACACTGTTATATTTTGCTCACACTGCCTGCTACAATTTTGAAACAATGCAAACATCTTCTATGTCTCCAATACATAGCAGACACTTGCACTGTCTCCTATGTATTTGCTCCACTGTCTGCTACATTTCCTCACACAATCTGCTATTTCTACCAAGGTTTGCCATGTCTTCATCATCTCCAGCTTGTCTTTTCAATTCAAAGTTTTTGTATTCTATGCCTTTAATTCTCCCTTAATAATATACACCGTTCAGTCTTTCTTTCTTCTGTTTTTAAGTTTGTATATGCTTGCTGAGGCCCCACTATCCTTTTCACACATTGGTGCTACTCAGTGGCAACTGGTTCATTTATCTGATAAGAATTTGATATACAGTTTTGGCTTTGTAAATGTTCCAATTGTGTCTTCAAGTCTTGAACATTTTACTCCACTTGAAACATATGAAGAAAGTTCCATATATGGGCAACCCTCTCAAGTACAGTAAGTTCCAGAAGTAAACAGGCTTCTTGTGATAACCATGCATTACAGGACTGGTTTTAAGCTAACTGGACCAATTGCTCCTAATTGGGCTCCATGCTGAAGGGGGCCCCCATGCTAGGGTAGTCTACTCTAGTTTTGTCAAGTAAAGCTGCCGTCTAACAGAACCTGGCCTATAAGGGCTAGTCATAAATCAATATAAATTTGCAAGTTAATGTTTATGTCTGCTGAATTCTTAATGACAGAATACAGATACGAGTCGGACATTAAGAACAGTATACTTTGTTTTTATCAGTTCGCTGATGAATGCCACTTTAAATGTTTTGTTTATTTTTTCAGAATCCCCTAGTTATGAATAAAAGACTAAAGGACATTGGCAGAAAATACTTAAGAGGCAAAATATTAAAGTTGCAAATTAACAAGAGTTTAAACATAGACAAAATCTTAAAAGATTTTGCAGAGAATGAAGCAAGAAAGAAAAAAATAAAATTATAATAGAAATAACTTTTTAGAACCCCCCCCCCCCCCCCCAAAGCATTGAATGTAATGAAATGCCATCTTCTGGGTGAGCCCCAGAGGCTCCCTGGAGCTATTCGACTAATATAGCATATATTGTATCAGTCCGATAGCTCCAAAGATCCCGTGAGGATTCGGTCGAATCCCAAGATACATTACTAATACTTATTGTGTATCGTAGTTCATTGGCTTAAGGCAAATGCTTGGGAGTACCCAGGGTACAGGTTCGAATCCTCATTTCTTCAAAGGACTCTCTTATCATCATTATTATTATCGTTATTAGTCTGGATCATCATTATCTGTTAGTTTACATTTGTTAATACCATTTTTTTCTAGGAACTATTCTTTCTTGAGCGAGGTGTGGCTCCACGACACACAGTACACAAATGACATGTGAGGGCTGACTAAAGTCTGTAGATCATCTAGCAATGATGATGAATTTATCTCTGGTAACAACAATTTAATTCTGCAGTCTAACACACAATAGTTACTGACACAAAAGTCTTGAGAGTGATCAAATTAAATTCCAAACATGCTGTAAAATTCACCCAACCAGCTACATACACTTTGACATTATATTTATATCTGACCAATTTGAATGACACTAACCTACAACTCTGAGATGAGTAGCATCAGAAGTTATTTCATACACAACCATCTTTTTCTTGTTCCACAACAGAATGTGATCCACAGAGTTATGGACCCCTCGTACTTGAATTTCAGCCTTTAACTCCAAATGGCTGCCCCCGGAGAATATGTCCACTGACAGCTGAGTTGGAGACACCTGCACAACTGACACCTAAGGAGAAATCAGAGGACAATGAATAGACAATGTGTGAGATTCTAAGTATTGAGATTTAAACATTAATCTTTATTAATCTTAATCACCTATTTTCATTTTCATATTGCGACATTTTATACCGAAAATATGTCAATTACTGAAAATAGAGATGGACATTTTTTTGAACAAACCCCCCTGCAATTTTCAATATATCTGAAATGTTGGAAATTTGACTCTTGAGCGTGATTTTTGAGCCGAATTCTGACTCTCTGCACCTATTTTCATTTTCAAATTACGACTTTTTATAGCGAAAATATGCCAATTACTGAAAACAACGATGGGTCATATTTTGCCCAAACCCCCCTACAGTTTTCAAAATATCTGAAATTTGACTCCTGAGCGTGATTTTTGAGCCGAATTCTGACTCTGCACCTATTTTCATTTTCAAATTACGCCTTTTTATACCGAAAATATGCCAATTACTGAAAACGACGATGGGTCATATTTTGCCCAAACCCCCTTACAGTTTTCAAAATATCTGATATGTAGGAAATTTGACTCCTGAGCATGATTTTTGAGCCGAATTCTGACTCTCTGCACCTATTTTTATTTTCAAATTACGCCTTTTTATACCGAAAGTATGCCAATTACTGAAAACGACAATGGGTCATATTTTGCCCAAACACCCCTACAGTTTTCAAAATATGATATGTCGGAAATTTGACTCCTGAGCGTGATTTGTGAGCCAAATTCTGACTCTCTGCACCTATTTTCATTTTCAAGTTACGACTTTTTGTACCGAAAATATGCCAATTACTGAAAACGACGATGGGTCATATTTTGCCCAAACCCCCCTACAATTTTCAAAATATCTGAAATGTCGGAAATTTGACTCCTGAGCATGATTTTTGAGCCGAATTCTGACTCTCTGCACCTATTTTTATTTTAAAATTACGCCTTTTTATACCGAAAATATGCCAATTACAGAAAACAGCGATGGGTCATATTTTGCCCAAACCCCCTTGCAATTTTCAAGATATCTGAAATGTTGGAAATTTTACTCATGAGCGTGGTATTTGAGCTGAAGTCTGACTCTCTGCACCTATTTTAATTTTCAAATTACGACTTTTTTTACCGAAAATATGCCAATTACTGAAAACGACGATGGGTCATATTTTTCCCAAACCCCCTTGCAATTTTCAAGATATCTGAAATGTTGGAAATTTGACTCCTGAGCGTGATTTTTGAGCCGAATTCTGACTTTCTGCATTTATTTTCATTTTCAAATTACGACTTTTTATACCGAAAATATGCCAATTACTGAAAACGACGATGGGTCATATTTTGCCCAAACCCCCCTACAGTTTTCAAAATATCTGAAATGTTGGAAAGTTGACTCCTGAGCGTGATTTTTGAGCCGAAGTCTGACTCTCTGCACCTATTTTCATTTTCAAATTACGGCTTTTTATACCGAAAATATGCCAATTACTGAAAATGACGATGGGTCATATTTTTCCCAAACCCCCTTGCAATTTTCAAGATATCTGAAATGTCGGAAATTTGACTCCTGAGCGTGATTTTTGAGCCGAATTCTGACTCTCTGCACCTATTTTCATTTTCAAATTACGACGTTTCATACCGAAAATATGCCAATTAGTGAAAACAGAGACAGGTCATATTTTGCCAAAACCCCTCTGCAGTTTTCAAAATATCTGAAATGTCGAAAATTTGACTCCTGAGTGTGATTTTTTAACCGAAGTCTGACTCTCTGCACCTATTTTCATTTTCAAATTACATTTTATACCGAAAATATGCCAATTACTGAAAACGGCCCTGGGTCATATTTTACCCAAACCCCCTTGCAGTTTTCAAAATATTCTAAATATCCCAAATCCGACTCCTGAGCCATATTTTGGAGCCAAATTCTGACTCTGCACATATTTGCAGTTTGAAATTACGACTTTTTATACCGAAAATATGACAATTACTGACAACGATGATGGGTCATATTTTGCCCAAAGCCACCTACAGTTTTCAAAATATCTGAAATGTCGGAAATTTGACTCCTAAGCGTGATTTTTGAGCCGAATTCTGACTCTCTGCACCTATTTTCATTTTCAAATTACGCCTTTTTAAACCAAAAGTATGCCAATTACTGAAAAACACGATGGGTCATATTTTGCCCAAACCCCCCTGCAGTTTTCAAAATATCTGAAATGTCGGAAATTTGACTCCTGAGCATGATTTTTGAGCCGAATTCTGACTCTCTGCAATTATTTTAATTTTCAAATTACGGCTTTTTATACCGAAAATATGCCAATTACTGAAAACGGCGATGGGTCATATTTTGCCAAAACCCCCTTGCAATTTTCAAGATAACTGAAATGTTGGAAATTTGACTCCTGGGCGTGATTTTTGAGCCGAATTCTTACTGTCTGCACCTATTTTCATTTTCAAATTACGACTTTTTATACCGAAAATATGCCAATTACTGAAAACGACAATGGGTCATATTTTGCCCAAACCCCCCTACAGTTTTCAAAATATCTGAAATGTTGGAAATTTGACTCCTGAGCGTGATTTTTGAGCCGAAGTCTGACTCTCTGCATCTATTTTCACTTTCAAATTACGCCTTTTTATACCGAAAATATACCAATTACTGAAAACGACGATGGGTCATATTTTGCACAAACCCCCCTACAGTTTTCAAAATATCTTAAATGTCGGAAATTTGACTCCTGAGCGTGATTTTTGAGCCAAATTCTGACTCTGCACCTATTTTCATTTTCAAATTACGAATTTTTATACCGAAAATATGCCAATTACTGAAAACGGCGATGGGTCATATTTTGCCCAAACCCCCTTGCAGTTTTCAAGATATCTGAAATGTTGGAAATTTGACTCCTGAGCGTGATTTTTGAGCCGAATTCAGACTCTCTGCACCTATTTTCATTTTCAAATTACGACTTTTTATACCGAAAATATGCCAATTACTGAAAACTACGATGGGTCATATTTTGCCCAAACCCCCCTACAGTTTTCAAAATATCTGAAATGTCGGAAATTTGATTCCTGAGCATGATTTTTGAGCCGAATTCTGACTCTCTGCACCTATTTTTATTTTAAAATTACGCCTTTTTATACCGAAAATATGCCAATTACAGAAAACAGCGATGGGTCATATTTTGCCCAAACCCCCTTGCAATTTTCAAGATATCTGAAATGTTGGAAATTTTACTCATGAGCGTGGTATTTGAGCTGAAGTCTGACTCTCTGCACCTATTTTAATTTTCAAATTACGACTTTTTATACCGAAAATATGCCAATTACTGAAAACGACGATGGGTCATATTTTTCCCAAACCCCCTTGCAATTTTCAAGATATCTGAAATGTTGGAAATTTGACTCCTGAGCGTGATTTTTGAGCCGAATTCTGACTTTCTGCACCTATTTTCATTTTCAAATTACGACTTTTTATACCGAAAATATGCCAATTACTGAAAACGACGATGGGTCACATTTTGCCCAAATCCCCCAACAGTTTTCAAAATATCTGAAATATCGGAAATTTGACTCCTGAGCGTGATTTTTGAGATGAATTCTGACTCTGCATTTATTTTCATTTTCAAATTACGACTTTTTATACCGAAAATATGCCAATTACTGAAAACGACGATGGGTCATATTTTGCCCAAACCCCCCTACAGTTTTCAAAATATCTGAAATGTTGGAAAGTTGACTCCTGAGCGTGATTTTTGAGCCGAAGTCAGACTCTCTGCACCTATTTTCAATTTCAAATTACGCCTTTTTATACCGAAAATATGCCAATTACAGAAAACAGCGATGGGTCATATTTTGCCCAAACCCCCTTGCAATTTTCAAGATATCTGAAATGTTGGAAATTTGACTCCTGAGCGTGATTTTTGAGCCGAATTCTGACTTTCTGCACCTATTTTCATTTTCAAATTACGACTTTTTATACCGAAAATATGCCAATTACTGAAAACGACGATGGGTCACATTTTGCCCAAACCCCCCAACAGTTTTCAAAATATCTGAAATATCGGAAATTTGACTCCTGAGCGTGATTTTTGAGCCGAATTCTGACTCTCTGCATTTATTTTCATTTTCAAATTACGACTTTTTATACCGAAAATATGCCAATTACTGAAAACGACGATGGGTCATATTTTGCCCAAACCCCCCTACAGTTTTCAAAATATCTGAAATGTTGGAAAGTTGACTCCTGAGCGTGATTTTTGAGCCGAAGTCTGACTCTCTGCACCTATTTTCAATGTCAAATTACGCCTTTTTATACCGAAAATATGCCAATTACAGAAAACAGCGATGGGTCATATTTTGCCCAAACCCCCTTGCAATTTTCAAGATATCTGAAATGTTGGAAATTTGACTCCTGAGCGTGATTTTTCAGCCGAAGTCGAACTCTCTGCCCCTATTTTCATTTTCAAATTACAGCTTTTTATACCGAAAATATGCCAATTACTGAAAATGACGATGGGTCATATTTTGCCCAAACCCCCCTACAGTTTTCAAAATATCTGAAATGTCGGAAATTTGACTCCTGAGCGTGATTTTTGAGCCGAATTCTGACTCTCTGCACCTATTTTCATTTTCAAATTACGACGTTTCATACCGAAAATATGCCAATTAGTGAAAACAGAGAGAGGTCATATTTTGCCAAAACCCCTCTGCAGTTTTCAAAATATCTGAAATGTCGAAAATTTGACTCCTGAGCGTGATTTTTGAGCCGAATTCTGACTCTCTGCACCTATTTTCATTTTCAAATTACATTTTATACCGAAAATATGCCAATTACTGAAAACGGCCCTGGGTCATATTTTACCCAAACCCCCTTGCAGTTTTCAAAATATTCTAAATATCCCAAATCCGACTCCAGAGCCATATTTTGGAGCCAAATTCTGACTCTGCACATATTTGCAGTTTGAAATTACGACTTTTTATACCGAAAATATGACAATTACTGACAACGATGATGGGTCATATTTTGCTCAAAGCCCCCTACAGTTTTCAAAATATCTGATATGTCGGAAATTTGACTCCTAAGCGTGATTTTTGAGCCGAATTCTGACTCTCTGCACCTATTTTCATTTTCAAATTACGCCTTTTTAAACCAAAAGTATGCCAATTACTGAAAAACACAATGGGTCATATTTTGCTCAAACCCCCCTGCAGTTTTCAAAATATCTGAAATGTCGGAAATTTGACTCCTGAGCATGATTTTTGAGCCGAATTCTGACTCTGCAATTATTTTAATTTTCAAATTACGGCTTTTTATACCGAAAATATGCCAATTACTGAAAACGGCGATGGGTCATATTTTGCCAAAACCCCTTTGCAATTTTCAAGATAACTGAAATGTTGGAAATTTGACTCCTGGGCGTGATTTTTTAGCCGAATTCTTACTGTCTGCACCTATTTTCATTTTCAAATTACGACTTTTTATACCGAAAATATGCCAATTACTGAAAACGACAATGGGTCATATTTTGCCCAAACCCCCCTACAGTTTTCAAAATATCTGAAATATTGGAAATTTGACTCCTGAGCGTGATTTTTGAGCCGAAGTCTGACTCTCTGCATCTATTTTCACTTTCAAATTACGCCTTTTTATACCGAAAATATACCAATTACTGAAAACGACGATGGGTCATATTTTGCACAAACCCCCCTACAGTTTTCAAAATATCTTAAATGTCGGAAATTTGACTCCTGAGCGTGATTTTTGAGCCAAATTCTGACTCTGCACCTATTTTCATTTTCAAATTACGAATTTTTATACCGAAATATGCCAATTACTGAAAACGGCGATGGGTCATATTTTGCCCAAACCCCCTTGCAGTTTTCAAGATATCTGAAATGTTGGAAATTTGACTCCTGAGCATGATTTTTGAGCCGAATTCTGACTCTCTGCACCTATTTTTATTTTAAAATTACGCCTTTTTATACCGAAAATATGCCAATTACAGAAAACAGCGATGGGTCATATTTTGCCCAAACCCCCTTGCAATTTTCAAGATATCTGAAATGTTGGAAATTTTACTCATGAGCGTGGTATTTGAGCTGAAGTCTGACTCTCTGCACCTATTTTAATTTTCAAATTACGACTTTTTTTACCGAAAATATGCCAATTACTGAAAACGACGATGGGTCATATTTTTCCCAAACCCCCTTGCAATTTTCAAGATATCTGAAATGTTGGAAATTTGACTCCTGAGCGTGATTTTTGAGCCGAATTCTGACTTTCTGCATTTATTTTCATTTTCAAATTACGACTTTTTATACCGAAAATATGCCAATTACTGAAAACGACGATGGGTCATATTTTGCCCAAACCCCCCTACAGTTTTCAAAATATCTGAAATGTTGGAAAGTTGACTCCAGAGCGTGATTTTTGAGCCGAAGTCTGACTCTCTGCACCTATTTTCAATTTCAAATTACGCCTTTTTATACCGAAAATATGCCAATTACAGAAAACAGCGATGGGTCATATTTTGCCCAAACCCCCTTGCAATTTTCAAAATATCTGAAATGTTGGAAAGTTGACTCCTGAGCGTGATTTTTGAGCCGAAGTCTGACTCTCTGCACCTATTTTCATTTTCAAATTACGGCTTTTTATACCGAAAATATGCCAATTACTGAAAATGACGATGGGTCATATTTTTCCCAAACCCCCTTGCAATTTTCAAGATATCTGAAATGTCGGAAATTTGACTCCTGAGCGTGATTTTTGAGCCGAATTCTGACTCTCTGCACCTATTTTCATTTTCAAATTACGACGTTTCATACCGAAAATATGCCAATTAGTGAAAACAGAGACAGGTCATATTTTGCCAAAACCCCTCTGCAGTTTTCAAAATATCTGAAATGTCGAAAATTTGACTCCTGAGTGTGATTTTTTAACCGAAGTCTGACTCTCTGCACCTATTTTCATTTTCAAATTACATTTTATACCGAAAATATGCCAATTACTGAAAACGGCCCTGGGTCATATTTTACCCAAACCCCCTTGCAGTTTTCAAAATATTCTAAATATCCCAAATCCGACTCCTGAGCCATATTTTGGAGCCAAATTCTGACTCTGCACATATTTGCAGTTTGAAATTACGACTTTTTATACCGAAAATATGACAATTACTGACAACGATGATGGGTCATATTTTGCCCAAAGCCACCTACAGTTTTCAAAATATCTGAAATGTCGGAAATTTGACTCCTAAGCGTGATTTTTGAGCCGAATTCTGACTCTCTGCACCTATTTTCATTTTCAAATTACGCCTTTTTAAACCAAAAGTATGCCAATTACTGAAAAACACGATGGGTCATATTTTGCCCAAACCCCCCTGCAGTTTTCAAAATATCTGAAATGTCGGAAATTTGACTCCTGAGCATGATTTTTGAGCCGAATTCTGACTCTCTGCAATTATTTTAATTTTCAAATTACGGCTTTTTATACCGAAAATATGCCAATTACTGAAAACGGCGATGGGTCATATTTTGCCAAAACCCCCTTGCAATTTTCAAGATAACTGAAATGTTGGAAATTTGACTCCTGGGCGTGATTTTTGAGCCGAATTCTTACTGTCTGCACCTATTTTCATTTTCAAATTACGACTTTTTATACCGAAAATATGCCAATTACTGAAAACGACAATGGGTCATATTTTGCCCAAACCCCCCTACAGTTTTCAAAATATCTGAAATGTTGGAAATTTGACTCCTGAGCGTGATTTTTGAGCCGAAGTCTGACTCTCTGCATCTATTTTCACTTTCAAATTACGCCTTTTTATACCGAAAATATACCAATTACTGAAAACGACGATGGGTCATATTTTGCACAAACCCCCCTACAGTTTTCAAAATATCTTAAATGTCGGAAATTTGACTCCTGAGCGTGATTTTTGAGCCAAATTCTGACTCTGCACCTATTTTCATTTTCAAATTACGAATTTTTATACCGAAAATATGCCAATTACTGAAAACGGCGATGGGTCATATTTTGCCCAAACCCCCTTGCAGTTTTCAAGATATCTGAAATGTTGGAAATTTGACTCCTGAGCGTGATTTTTGAGCCGAATTCAGACTCTCTGCACCTATTTTCATTTTCAAATTACGACTTTTTATACCGAAAATATGCCAATTACTGAAAACTACGATGGGTCATATTTTGCCCAAACCCCCCTACAGTTTTCAAAATATCTGAAATGTCGGAAATTTGACTCCTGAGCATGATTTTTGAGCCGAATTCTGACTCTCTGCACCTATTTTTATTTTAAAATTACGCCTTTTTATACCGAAAATATGCCAATTACAGAAAACAGCGATGGGTCATATTTTGCCCAAACCCCCTTGCAATTTTCAAGATATCTGAAATGTTGGAAATTTTACTCATGAGCGTGGTATTTGAGCTGAAGTCTGACTCTCTGCACCTATTTTAATTTTCAAATTACGACTTTTTATACCGAAAATATGCCAATTACTGAAAACGACGATGGGTCATATTTTTCCCAAACCCCCTTGCAATTTTCAACATATCTGAAATGTTGGAAATTTGACTCCTGAGCGTGATTTTTGAGCCGAATTCTGACTTTCTGCACCTATTTTCATTTTCAAATTACGACTTTTTATACCGAAAATATGCCAATTACTGAAAACGACGATGGGTCACATTTTGCCCAAATCCCCCAACAGTTTTCAAAATATCTGAAATATCGGAAATTTGACTCCTGAGCGTGATTTTTGAGCCGAATTCTGACTCTGCATTTATTTTCATTTTCAAATTACGACTTTTTATACCGAAAATATGCCAATTACTGAAAACGACGATGGGTCATATTTTGCCCAAACCCCCCTACAGTTTTCAAAATATCTGAAATGTTGGAAAGTTGACTCCTGAGCGTGATTTTTGAGCCGAAGTCAGACTCTCTGCACCTATTTTCAATTTCAAATTACGCCTTTTTATACCGAAAATATGCCAATTACAGAAAACAGCGATGGGTCATATTTTGCCCAAACCCCCTTGCAATTTTCAAGATATCTGAAATGTTGGAAATTTGACTCCTGAGCGTGATTTTTGAGCCGAATTCTGACTTTCTGCACCTATTTTCATTTTCAAATTACGACTTTTTATACCGAAAATATGCCAATTACTGAAAACGACGATGGGTCACATTTTGCCCAAACCCCCCAACAGTTTTCAAAATATCTGAAATATCGGAAATTTGACTCCTGAGCGTGATTTTTGAGCCGAATTCTGACTCTCTGCATTTATTTTCATTTTCAAATTACGACTTTTTATACCGAAAATATGCCAATTACTGAAAACGACGATGGGTCATATTTTGCCCAAACCCCCCTACAGTTTTCAAAATATCTGAAATGTTGGAAAGTTGACTCCTGAGCGTGATTTTTGAGCCGAAGTCTGACTCTCTGCACCTATTTTCAATGTCAAATTACGCCTTTTTATACCGAAAATATGCCAATTACAGAAAACAGCGATGGGTCATATTTTGCCCAAACCCCCTTGCAATTTTCAAGATATCTGAAATGTTGGAAATTTGACTCCTGAGCGTGATTTTTCAGCCGAAGTCGAACTCTCTGCCCCTATTTTCATTTTCAAATTACTGCTTTTTATACCGAAAATATGCCAATTACTGAAAATGACGATGGGTCATATTTTGCCCAAACCCCCCTACAGTTTTCAAAATATCTGAAATGTCGGAAATTTGACTCCTGAGCGTGATTTTTGAGCCGAATTCTGACTCTCTGCACCTATTTTCATTTTCAAATTACGACGTTTCATACCGAAAATATGCCAATTAGTGAAAACAGAGAGAGGTCATATTTTGCCAAAACCCCTCTGCAGTTTTCAAAATATCTGAAATGTCGAAAATTTGACTCCTGAGTGTGATTTTTTAACCGAAGTCTGACTCTCTGCACCTATTTTCATTTTCAAATTACATTTTATACCGAAAATATGCCAATTACTGAAAACGGCCCTGGGTCATATTTTACCCAAACCCCCTTGCAGTTTTCAAAATATTCTAAATATCCCAAATCCGACTCCAGAGCCATATTTTGGAGCCAAATTCTGACTCTGCACATATTTGCAGTTTGAAATTACGACTTTTTATACCGAAAATATGACAATTACTGACAACGATGATGGGTCATATTTTGCTCAAAGCCCCCTACAGTTTTCAAAATATCTGATATGTCGGAAATTTGACTCCTAAGCGTGATTTTTGAGCCGAATTCTGACTCTCTGCACCTATTTTCATTTTCAAATTACGCCTTTTTAAACCAAAAGTATGCCAATTACTGAAAAACACAATGGGTCATATTTTGCTCAAACCCCCCTGCAGTTTTCAAAATATCTGAAATGTCGGAAATTTGACTCCTGAGCATGATTTTTGAGCCGAATTCTGACTCTGCAATTATTTTAATTTTCAAATTACGGCTTTTTATACCGAAAATATGCCAATTACTGAAAACGGCGATGGGTCATATTTTGCCAAAACCCCTTTGCAATTTTCAAGATAACTGAAATGTTGGAAATTTGACTCCTGGCGTGATTTTTGAGCCGAATTCTTACTGTCTGCACCTATTTTCATTTTCAAATTACGACTTTTTATACCGAAAATATGCCAATTACTGAAAACGACAATGGGTCATATTTTGCCCAAACCCCCCTACAGTTTTCAAAATATCTGAAATGTTGGAAATTTGACTCCTGAGCGTGATTTTTGAGCCGAAGTCTGACTCTCTGCATCTATTTTCACTTTCAAATTACGCCTTTTTATACCGAAAATATACCAATTACTGAAAACGACGATGGGTCATATTTTGCACAAACCCCCCTACAGTTTTCAAAATATCTTAAATGTCGGAAATTTGACTCCTGAGCGTGATTTTTGAGCCAAATTCTGACTCTGCACCTATTTTCATTTTCAAATTACGAATTTTTATACCGAAATATGCCAATTACTGAAAACGGCGATGGGTCATATTTTGCCCAAACCCCCTTGCAGTTTTCAAGATATCTGAAATGTTGGAAATTTGACTCCTGAGCGTGATTTTTGAGCCGAATTCAGACTCTCTGCACCTATTTTCATTTTCAAATTACGACTTTTTATACCGAAAATATGCCAATTACTGAAAACGACGATGGGTCATATTTTGCCCAAACCCCCCTACAGTTTTCAAAATATCTGAAATGTTGGAAAGTTGACTCCTGAGCGTGATTTTTGAGCCGAAGTCTGACTCTCTGCACCTATTTTCAATTTCAAATTACGCCTTTTTATACCGAAAATATGCCAATTACAGAAAACAGCGATGGGTCATATTTTGCCTAAACCCCCTTGCAATTTTCAAGATATCTGAAATGTTGGAAATTTGACACCTGAGCGTGATTTTTGAGCCGAATTCTGACTTTCTGCACCTATTTTCATTTTCAAATTACGACTTTTTATACCGAAAATATGCCAATTACTGAAAACGACGATGGGTCACATTTTGCCCAAACCCCCCAACAGTTTTCAAAATATCTGAAATATCGGAAATTTGACTCCTGAGCTTGATTTTTGAGCCGAATTCTGACTCTCTGCATTTATTTTCATTTTCAAATTACGACTTTTTATACCGAAAATATGCCAATTACTGAAAACGACGATGGGTCATATTTTGCCCAAACCCCCCTGCAGTTTTCAAAATATCTGAAATGTTGGAAAGTTGACTCCTGAGCGTGATTTTTGAGCCGAAGTCTGACTCTCTGCACCTATTTTCAATTTCAAATTACGCCTTTTTATACCGAAAATATGCCAATTACAGAAAACAGCGATGGGTCATATTTTGCCCAAACCCCCTTGCAATTTTCAAGATATCTGAAATGTTGGAAATTTGACTCCTGAGCGTGATTTTTCAGCCGAAGTCGAACTCTCTGCACCTATTTTCATTTTCAAATTACGGCTTTTTATACCGAAAATATGCCAATTACTGAAAATGACGATGGGTCATATTTTGCCCAAACCCCCCTACAGTTTTCAAAATATCTGAAATGTCGGAAATTTGACTCCTGAGCATGATTTTTGAGCCGAATTCTGACTCTCTGCAATTATTTTAATTTTCATATTACGGCTTTTTATACCGAAAATATGCCAATTACTGAAAACGGCGATGGGTCATATTTTGCCAAAACCCCCTTGCAATTTTCAAGATAACTGAAATGTTGGAAATTTGACTCCTGGGCGTGATTTTTGAGCCGAATTCTTACTCTCTGCACCTATTTTCATTTTCAAATTACGACTTTTTATACCGAAAATATGCCAATTACTGAAAACGACAATGGGTCATATTTTGCCCAAACCCCCCTACAGTTTTCAAAATATCTGAAATGTTGGAAATTTGACTCCTGAGCGTGATTTTTGAGCCGAATTCTGACTCTCTGCATTTATTTTCATTTTCAAATTACGACTTTTTATACCGAAAATATGCCAATTACTGAAAACGACGATGGGTCATATTTTGCCCAAACCCCCCTACAGTTTTCAAAATATCTGAAATGTTGGAAAGTTGACTCCTGAGCGTGATTTTTGAGCCGAAGTCTGACTCTCTGCACCTATTTTCATTTTCAAATTAAGCCTTTTTATACCGAAAATATGCCAATTACAGAAAACAGCGATGGGTCATATTTTGCCCAAACCCCCCTACAGTTTTCAAAATATCTGAAATGTCGGAAATTTGACTCCTGAGCGTGATTTTTGAGCCGAATTCTGACTCTCTGCACCTATTTTCATTTTCAAATTACGACGTTTCATACCAAAAATATGCCAATTAGTGAAAACAGAGACAGGTCATATTTTGCCAAAACCCCTCTGCAGTTTTCAAAATATCTGAAATGTCGAAAATTTGACTCCTGAGTGTGATTTTTTAACCGAAGTCTGACTCTCTGCACCTATTTTCATTTTCAAATTACATTTTATACCGAAAATATGCCAATTACTGAAAACGGCCCTGGGTCATATTTTACCCAAACCCCCTTGCAGTTTTCAAAATATTCTAAATATCCCAAATCCGACTCCAGAGCCATATTTTGGAGCCAAATTCTGACTCTGCACATATTTGCAGTTTGAAATTACGACTTTTTATACCGAAAATATGACAATTACTGACAACGATGATGGGTCATATTTTGCCCAAAGCCCCCTACAGTTTTCAAAATATCTGATATGTCGGAAATTTGACTCCTAAGCGTGATTTTTGAGTCGAATTCTGACTATCTGCACCTATTTTCATTTTCAAATTACGCCTTTTTAAACCAAAAGTATGCCAATTACTGAAAAACACGATGGGTCATATTTTGCCCAAACCCCCCTGCAGTTTTCAAAATATCTGAAATGTCGGAAATTTGACTCCTGAGCATGATTTTTGAGCCGAATTCTGACTCTCTGCAATTATTTTAATTTTCAAATTACGGCTTTTTATACCGAAAATATGCCAATTACTGAAAACGGCGATGGGTCATATTTTGCCAAAACCCCCTTGCAATTTTCAAGACAACTGAAATGTTGGAAATTTGACTCCTGGGCGTGATTTTTGAGCCGAATTCTTACTCTCTGCACCTATTTTCATTTTCAAATTACGACTTTTTATACCGAAAATATGCCAATTACTGAAAACGACAATGGGTCATATTTTGCCCAAACCCCCCTACAGTTTTCAAAATATCTGAAATGTTGGAAATTTGACTCCTGAGTGTGATTTTTGAGCCGAAGTCTGACTCTCTGCATCTATTTTCACTTTCAAATTACGCCTTTTTATACCGAAAATATACCAATTACTGAAAACGACGATGGGTCATATTTTGCACAAACCCCCCTACAGTTTTCAAAATATCTGAAATGTCGGAAATTTGACTCCTGAGCGTGATTTTTGAGCCAAATTCTGACTCTGCACCTATTTTCATTTTCAAATTACGAATTTTTATACCGAAAATATGCCAATTACTGAAAACGGCGATGGGTCATATTTTGCCCAAACCCCCTTGCAATTTTCAAGATATCTGAAATGTTGAAAATTTGACTCTTGAGCGTGATTTTTGAGCCGAATTCAGACTCTCTGCACCTATTTTCATTTTCAAATTACGACTTTTTATACCGAATATATGCCAATTACTGAAAACGACGATGGGTCATATTTTGCCCAAACCCCCCTACAGTTTTCAAAATTTCTGAAATATCGGAAATTTGACACCTGAGCGTGATTCTTTATCCGAATTCTGACTCTCTGCACCTATTTTCATTTTCAAATTACGCCTTTTTATACCGAAAATATGCCAATTACTGAAAACGACGATGGGTCATATTTTGCCCAAACCCCCCTACAGTTTTCAATATATCTGAAATGTCGGAAATTTGACTCCTGAGCGGGATTTTTGAGCCGAATTCTGACTCTCTGCACCTATTTTCATTTTCAAATTACGCCTTTTTATACCGAAAATATGCCAATTACTGAAAACGGCGATGGGTCATATTTTGCCCAAACCCCCTTGCAATTTTCAAGATATCTGAAATGTTGGAAATTTGACTCCTGAGCGTGATTTTTGAGCAGGAGTCTGACTCTATGCACCTATTTTCATTTTCAAATTACGACTTTTTATACCGAAAATATGCCAATTACTGAAAACGACAATGGGTCATATTTTGCCCAAACCCCCCAACAGTTTTCAAAATATCTGAAATATCGGAAATTTGACTCCTGAGCGTGATTTTTTATCCGAATTCTGACTCTCTGCACCTATTTTCATTTTCAAATTACGCCTTTTTATACCGAAAATATGCCAATTACTGAAAACGACGATGGGTCATATTTTGCCCAAACCCCCCTATAGTTTTCAATATATCTAAAATGTCGGAAATTTGACTTCTGAGCGTGATTTTTGAGCCGAATTCTGACTCTCTGCACCTATTTTCATTTTCAAATTACGCCTTTTTATACCGAAAATATGCCAATTACTGAAAACGACGATGGGTCATATTTTGCCCAAACCCCCCTGCAGTTTTTAAAATGTCTGAAATGTCGGAAATTTGACTCCTGAGCGTGATTTTTTATCCGAATTCTGACTCTCTGCACCTATTTTCAGTTTCAAATTACAACTTTTTATACCGAAAATATGCCAATTACTGAAAACGGAGATGGGTCATATTTTGCCCAAACCCCCCTGCAGTTTTCAAAATGTCTGAAATGTCGGAAATTTGACTCCTGAGCGTGATTTTTGAGCCGAATTCTGACTCTCTGCACCTATTTTAAGTTTCAAATTACGAATTTTTATACTGAAAATGTGCCAATTACTGAAAACGGCGATGGGTCATATTTTGCCCAAACCACCCTGCAGTTTTTAAAATGTCTGAAATGTCGGAAATTTGACTCCTGAGCGTGATTTTTGAGCCGAATTCTGACTCTCTGCACCTATTTTCAGTTTCAAATTACGACGTTTCATACCGAAAATATGCCAATTATTGTAAACAGCGATGGGTCATATTTTGCCCAAACCCCCCTGCAGTTTTCAAAATGTCTGAAATGTCGGAAATTTGACTCCTGAGCGTGATTTTTCATCCGAATTCTGACTCTGCACGTACTTTCAGTTTCAAATTACGACTTTTTATACCGAAAATATGCCAATTACTAAAAACGGCGATGGGTCATATTTTGCCCAAACCCCCCCTGCAGTTTTTAAAATGTCTGAAATGTCGGAAATTTGAATCCTGAGCGTGATTTTTGAGCCGAATTCTGACTCTCTGCACCTATTTTCAGTTTCAAATTACGACGTTTCATACCGAAAATATGCCAATTACTGAAAACGGCGATGTCATATTTTGCCCAAACCCCCCTGCAGTTTTCAAAATGTCTGAAATGTCGGAAATTTGACTCCTGAGCGTGATTTTTTATCCGAATTCTGACTCTCTACACCTATTTTCAGTTTCAAATTACGACTTTTTATACCGAAAATATGCCAATTACTGAAAAACAGCGATGGGTCATATTTTGCCCAAACCCCCTTGCAATTTTCAAGATATCTGAAAAGTTGGAAATTTGACTACTGAGCGTGACTTTTGAGCCGAATTCAGACTCTCTGCCCCTATTTTCATTTACAAATTACGACTTTTTATACCGAAAATATGCCAATTACTGAAAACGACGATGGGTCATATTTTGCCCAAACCCCCCTACAGTTTTCAAAATTTCTGAAATATCGGAAATTTGACACCTGAGCGTGATTCTTTATCCGAATTCTGACTCTCTGCACCTATTTTCATTTTCAAATTACGCCTTTTTATACCGAAAATATGCCAATTACTGAAAACGACGATGGGTCATATTTTGCCCAAACCCCCCTACAGTTTTCAATATATCTGAAATGTCGGAAATTTGACTCCTGAGCGTGATTTTTGAGCCGAATTCTGACTCTCTGCACCTATTTTCATTTTCAAATTACGCCTTTTTATACCGAAAATATGCCAATTACTGAAAACGGCGATGGGTCATATTTTGCCCAAACCCCCTTGCAATTTTCAAGATATCTGAAATGTTGGAAATTTGACTCCTGAGCGTGATTTTTGAGCAGGAGTCTGACTCTATGCACCTATTTTCATTTTCAAATTACGACTTTTTATACCGAAAATATGCCAATTACTGAAAACGACAATGGGTCATATTTTGCCCAAACCCCCCTACAGTTTTCAAAATATCTGAAATATCGGAAATTTGACTCCTGAGCGTGATGTTTTATCCGAATTCTGACTCTGCACCTATTTTCATTTTCAAATTACGCCTTTTTATACCGAAAATATGCCAATTACTGAAAACGACGATGGGTCATATTTTGCCCAAACCCCCCTATAGTGTTCAATATATCTAAAATGTCGGAAATTTGACTTCTGAGCGTGATTTTTGAGCCGAATTCTGACTCTCTGCACCTATTTTCATTTTCAAATTACGCCTTTTTATACCGAAAATATGCCAATTACTGAAAACGACGATGGGTCATATTTTGCCCAAACCCCCCTGCAGTTTTTAAAATGTCTGAAATGTCGGAAATTTGACTCCTGAGCGTGATTTTTTATCCGAATTCTGACTCTCTGCACCTATTTTCAGTTTCAAATTACAACTTTTTATACCGAAAATATGCCAATTACTGAAAACGGAGATGGGTCATATTTTGCCCAAACCCCCCTGCAGTTTTCAAAATGTCTGAAATGTCGGAAATTTGACTCCTGAGCGTGATTTTTGAGCCGAATTCTGACTCTCTGCACCTATTTTAAGTTTCAAATTACGAATTTTTATACCGAAAATGTGCCAATTACTGAAAACGGCGATGGGTCATATTTTGCCCAAACCACCCTGCAGTTTTTAAAATGTCTGAAATGTCGGAAATTTGACTCCTGAGCGTGATTTTTGAGCCGAATTCTGACTCTCTGCACCTATTTTCAGTTTCAAATTACGACGTTTCATACCGAAAATATGCCAATTATTGTAAACAGCGATGGGTCATATTTTGCCGAAACCCCCCTGCAGTTTTCAAAATGTCTGAAATGTCGGAAATTTGACTCCTGAGCGTGATTTTTCATCCGAATTCTGACTCTGCACGTATTTTCAGTTTCAAATTACGACTTTTTATACCGAAAATATGCCAATTACTAAAAACGGCGATGGGTCATATTTTGCCCAAACCCCCCTGCAGTTTTTAAAATGTCTGAAATGTCGGAAATTTGACTCCTGAGCGTGATTTTTTATCCGAATTCTGACTCTCTACACCTATTTTCAGTTTCAAATTACGACTTTTTATACCGAAAATATGCCAATTACTGAAAACAGCGATGGGTCATATTTTGCCCAAACCCCCTTGCAATTTTCAAGATATCTGAAAAGTTGGATATTTGACTACTGAGCGTGACTTTTGAGCCGAATTCAGACTCTCTGCCCCTATTTTCATTTTCAAATTACGACTTTTTATACCGAAAATATGCCAATTACTGAAAACGACGATGGGTCATATTTTGCCCAAATCCCCCTACAGTTTTCAAAATATCTGAAATATCGGAAATTTGACTCCTGAGCGTGATTTTTGAGCCGAATTCTGACTCTCTGCACCTATTTTCATTTTCAAATTACGAACTTTTATACCGAAAATATGCCAATTACTGAAAACGACGATGGGTCATATTTTGCCCAAACCCCCCTACAGTTTTCAAAATATCTGAAATGTCGGAAATTTGACTCCTGAGCGTGATTTTTGAGCCGAATTCTGACTCTCTGCACCTATTTTCATTTTAAAATTACGACGTTTCATACCGAAAATATGCCAATTACTGAAAACAGAGACAGGTCATATTTTGCCAAAACCCCTCTGCAGTTTTCAAAATATCTGAAATGTCGAAAATTTGACTCCTGAGTGTGATTTTTGAGCCGAATTCTGACTCTCTGCACCTATTTTCACTTTCAAATTACATTTTATACCGAAAATATGCCAATTACTGAAAACGGCCCTGGGTTATATTTTACCCAAACCCTCTTGCAGTTTTCAAAATATTCTAAATATCCCAAATTCGACTCCAGAGCCATATTTTGGAGCCAAATTCTGACTCTGCACATATTTGCAGTTTGAAATTACTACTTTTTATACCGAAAATATGACAATTACTGACAACGACGATGGGTCATATTTTGCCCAAATCCCCCTACAGTTTTCAAAATATCTGATATGTCGGAAATTTGACTCCTAAGCGTGATTTTTGAGCCGAATTCTGACTCTCTGCACCTATTTTCATTTTCAAATTACGCCTTTTTAAACCAAAAGTATGCCAATTACTGAAAAACACGATGGGTCATATTTTGCCCAAACCCCCCTGCAGTTTTCAAAATATCTGAAATGTCGGAAATTTGACTCCTGAGCATGATTTTTGAGCCGAATTCTGACTCTCTGCACCTATTTTAATTTTCAAATTACGCCTTTTTATACCGAAAATATGCCAATTACTGAAAACGGCGATGGGTCATATTTTGCTAAAACCCCCTTGCAATTTCCAAGATAACTGAAATGTTGGAAATTTGACTCCTGAGCGTGATTTTTGAGCCGATTTCTGACTCTCTGCACCTATTTTCATTTTCAAATTACTCCTTTTTATACCGAAAATACGCTAATTACTGAAAACGGCGATGGGTCATAATTTGCCCAAACCCCCTTGTAATTTTCAAGATATCTGAAATGTTGGAAATTTGACTCCTGAGAGTGATTTTTGAGCCGATTTCTGACTCTCTGCACCTATTTTCATTTTCAAATTACGAAATTTTATACTGAAAATTTGCCAATTACTGAAAACGACGAAGGGTCAAAATTTTGGCCAAACCCCCTTACAGTTTTCAAAATATCTGAAAAGTCGGAAATTTGACTCCTGAGCGTGATTTTTGAGCCGAATTCTGACTCTCTGCACCTATTTTCATTTTCAAATTACGCCTTTTTATACCGAAAATATGCCAATTATCGAAAACGGCGATGGGTCATATTTTGGCCAAACCCCCTTGCAATTTTCAAGATATCTGAAATGTTGGAAATTTGACTCCTGAGCGTAATTTTTGAGCCAAAGTCTGACTCTCTGCATCTATTTTTACTTTCAAATTACGCCTTTTTATACCGAAAATATGCCAATTACTGAAAACGACGATGGGTCATTTTTTGACCAAACCCCCCCCCCTACAGTTTTCAAAATATCTGAAATGTCGGAAATTTGACTCCAGAGCGTGATTTTTGAGTCGAATTCTGACTCTCTGCACCTATTTTCATTTTCAAATTAAGCCTTTTTATACCGAAAATATGCCAATTACTGAAAATGGCGATGGGTCATATTTTGGCCAAACCCCCTTGCAATTTTCAGGATATCTGAAATGTTGGATATTTGACTCCTGAGCGTGATTTTTGAGCCAAATTCTGACTCTCTGCACCTATTTTCATTTTCAAATTACGAATTTTTATACCGAAAATATGCCAATTACTGAAAACGACGATGGGTCATATTTTGCCCAAACCCCCCTACAGTTTTCAAAATATCTGAAATGTCGGAAATTTGACTCCTGAGCGTGATTTTTGAGCCAAATTCTGACTCTCTGCACCTATTTTCATTTTCAAATTACGAATTTTTATACCGAAAATATGCCAATTACTGAAAACGGCGATGGTTCATATTTTGCCCAAACCCCCCTGCAGTTTTCAAAATGTCTGAAATGTCGGAAATTTGACTCCTGAGCGTGATTTTTGAGCCGAATTCTGATTCTCTCCACCTATTTTCAGTTTCAAATTACGACGTTTCATACCGAAAATATGCCAATTACTGAAAACAGCGATGGGTCATATTTTGCCCAAACCCCGCTGCAGTTTCTAAAATGTCTGAAATGTCGGAAATTTGACTCCTGAGCGTGATTTTTGAGCCGAATTCTGACTCTCTGCACCTATTTTCAGTTTCAAATTATGACGTTTCATACCGAAAATATGCCAATTACTGTAAACGGCGATGGGTCATATTTTGCCCAAACCCCCTTGCAATTTTCAAGATATCTGAAATGTTGGAAACTTGACTCCTGAGCGTGATTTTTGAGCAGGAGTCTGACTCTCTGCACCTATTTTTATTTTCAAATTACGACTTTTTATACCGAAAATATGCCAATTACTGAAAACGACGATGGGTCATATTTTGCCCAAACCCCCTACAGTTTTCAAAATATCTGAAATGTCGGAAATTTGACTCCTGAGCGTGATTTTTGAGCCGAATTCTGACTCTCTGCACCTATTTTTATTTTCAAATTACGCCCTTTTATACCGATATGCCAATTGCTGAAAACGGCGATGGGTCATATTTTGCCCAAACCCCCCTACAGTTTTAAAAATGTCTGAAATGTCGGAAATTTGACTCCTGAGCGTGATTTTTTAGCCGAATTCTGACTCTTTGCACCTATTTTCAGTTTCAAATTACGACGTTTCATACCGAAAATATGCCAATTACTAAAAACGGCGATGGGTCATATTTTGCCCAAACCCCCCTGCAGTTTTCAAAATGTCTGAAATGTCGGAAATTTGACTCCTGAGCGTGATTTTTGAGCCGAATTCTGACTCTCTGCACCTATTTTCAGTTTCAAATTACGACGTTTCATACCGAAAATATGTCAATTACTGTAAACGGCGATGGGTCATATTTTGCCCAACCCCCCTGCAGTTTTCAAAATGTCTGAAATGTCGGAAATTTGACTCCTGACCGTGATTTTTGAGCCGAATTCTGACTCTCTGCACCTATTTTCAGTTTCAAATTACGACGTTTCATACCGAAAATATGCCAATTACTAAAAACGGCGATGGGTCATATTTTGCCCAAACCCCCCTGCAGTTTTCAAAATGTCTGAAATGTCGGAAATTTGACTCCTGAGCGTGATTTTTTATCCGAATTCTGACTCTGCACCTATTTTCAGTTTCAAATTACGCCTTTTTATACCGAAAATATGCCAATTACTGAAAACGACAATGGGTCATATTTTGCCCAACCCCCCCCCCCCCCCTTTACAGTTTTCAAAATATCTGAAATGTCGGAAATTTGACTCCTGAGCGTGATTTTTGAGCCGAATTTTGACTCTCTGCACCTATTTTCATTTTCAAATTACGCCCTTTTATACCGATAATATGCCAATTACTGAAAACGGCGATGGGTCATATTTTGCCCAAACCCCCCTGCAGTTTTTAAAATATCTGAAATATCGGAAATTTGACTCCTGAGCGTGATTTTTGAGCCGAATTCTGACTCTGTGCACCTATTTTCAGTTTCAAATTACGACTTTTTATACCGAAAATATGCCAATTACTGAAAACGGCGATGGGTCATATTTTGCCCAAACCCCCCTGCAGTTTTCAAAATGTCTGAAATGTCGGAAATTTGACTCCTGAGCGTGATTTTTGAGCCGAATTCTGATTCTCTGCACCTATTTTCAGTTTCAAATTACGACGTTTCATACGGAAAATATGCCAATTACTGAAAACAGCGATGGGTCATATTTTGCCCAAACCCCCCTGCAGTTTTTAAAATGTCTGAAATGTCGGAAATTTGACTCCTGAGCGTGATTTTTGAGCCGAATTCTGACTCTTTGCACCTATTTTCAGTTTCAAATTACGACGTTTCATACCGAAAATATGCCAATTACTAAAAACGGCGATGGGTCATATTTTGCCCAAACCCCCCTGCAGTTTTCAAAATGTCTGAAATGTCGGAAATTTGACTCCTGAGCGTGATTTTTGAGCCGAATTCTGACTCTCTGCACCTATTTTCAGTTTCAAATTACGACTTTTTATACCGAAAATATGCCAATTACTGAAAACGGCGATGGGTCATATTTTGCCCAAACCCCCCCCTGCAGTTGTTAAAATGTCTGAAATGTCGGAAATTTGACTCCAGAGCGTGATTTTTGAGCCGAATTCTGACTCTCTGCACCTATTTTCAGTTTCAAATTATGACGTTTCATACCGAAATTATGCCAATTACTGTAAACGGCGATGGGTCATATTTTGCCCAAACCCCCCTGCAGTTTTCAAAATGTCTGAAATGTCGGAAATTTTACTCCTGAGCGTGATTTTTGAGCCGAATTCTGACTCTGCACCTATTTTCAGTTTCAAATTACGACGTTTCATACCGAAAATATGCCAATTACTGAAAACAGCGATGGGTCAGATTTTGCCCAAACCCCCCTGCAGGTTTTAAAATGTCTGAAATGTCAGAAATTTGACCTTTGAGCGTGATTTTTGAGGCGAATTCTGACTCTCTGCACCTATTTTCAGTTTCAAATTATGACGTTTCATACCGAAATTATGCCAATTACTCTAAACGGCGATGGGTCATATTTTGCCCAAACCCCCCTGCAGTTTTCAAAATGTCTGAAATGTCGGAAATTTTACTCCTGAGCGTGATTTTTTATCCGAATTCTGACTCTCTGCACCTATTTTCAGTTTCAAATTACGACTTTTTATACCGAAAATATGCCAATTACTGAAAACGGCGATGGGTCATATTTTGCCCAAACCCCCTTGCAATTTTCAAGATACCTGAAATGTTGGAAATTTGACTCCTGAGCGTGATTTTTGAGCCGAATTCAGACTCTCTGCATCTATTTTCATTTTCAAATTACGACTTTTTATACGGAAAATATGCCAATTACTGAAAACGGCGATGGGTCATATTTTGCCCAAACCCCCTTGCAATTTTCAAGATACCTGAAATGTTGGAAATTTGACTCCTGAGCGTGATTTTTTATCCGAATTCTGACTCTGCACCTATTTTCATTTTCAAATTACGCCTTTTTATACCGAAAATATGCCAATTACTGAAAACGACGATGGGTCATATTTTGCCCAAACCCCCCTACAGTTTTCAATATATCTGAAATGTCGGAAATTTGACTCCTGAGAGTGATTTTTGAGCCGAATTCTGACTCTCTGCACCTATTTTCATTTTCAAATTACGCCTTTTTATACCGAAAATATGCCAATTACTGAAAACGGCGATGGATCATATTTTGCCCAAACCCCCTTGCAATTTTCAAGATATCTGAAATGTTGGAAATTTGACTCCTGAGCGTGATTTTTGAGCAGGAGTCTGACTCTCTGCACCTATTTTTATTTTCAAATTACGACTTTTTATACCGAAAATATGCCAATTACTGAAAACGACGATGGGTCATATTTTGCCCAAACCCCCTACAGTTTTCAAAATATCGGAAATATCGGAAATTTGACTCCTGAGCGTGATTTTTATCCGAATTCTGAGTCTCTGCACCTATTTTCATTTTCAAATTACGCTTTTTTATACCGAAAATATCCCAATTACTGAAAACGACGATGGGTCATATTTTGCCCAAACCCCCCTACAATTTTCAATATATCTCAAATGTCGGAAATTTGACTCCTAAGCGTGATTTTTGAGCCGAATTCTGACTCTCTGCACCTATTTTCATTTTCAAATTACGCCTTTTTATACCGAAAATATGCCAATTACTGAAAACGGCGATGGGTCATATTTTGCCCAAACCCCCTTGCAATTTTCAAGATACCTGAAATGTTGGAAATTTGACTCCTGAGCGTGATTTTTGAGCCGAATTCTGACTCTCTGCACCTATTTTCATTTACAAATTACGCCTTTTTATACCGAAAATATGCCAATTACTGAAAACGACAATGGGTCATATTTTGCCCAAACCCTCCCCCCCCCCCTTTACAGTTTTCAAAATATCTGAAATGTCGGAAATTTGACTCCTGAGCGTGATTTTTGAGCCGAATTCTGACTCTCTGCACCTATTTTTATTTTCAAATTACGCCCTTTTATACCGATAATATGCCATTGACTGAAAACGACGATGGGTCATATTTTGCCCAAACCCCCCTACAGTTTTCAATATATCTGAAATGTCGGAAATTTGACTCCTGAGCGTGATTTTTGAGCCGAATTCTGACTCTCTGCACCTATTTTCAGTTTCAAATTATGACGTTTCATACCGAAAATATGCCAATTACTGTAAACGGCGATGGGTCATATTTTGCCCAAACCCCCCTGCAGTTTTCAAAATGTCTGAAATGTCGGAAATTTGACTCCGGAGCGTGATTTTTGAGCCGAATTCTGACTCTCTGCACCTATTTTCAGTTTCAAATTACGACTTTTTATACCGAAAATATGCCAATTACTGAAAACGGCGATGGGTCATATTTTGCCCAAACCCCCCCCCCCCCCCCTGCAGTTGTTAAAATGTCTGAAATGTCGGAAATTTGACTCCAGAGCGTGATTTTTGAGCCGAATTCTGACTCTCTGCACCTATTTTCAGTTTCAAATTATGACGTTTCATACCGAAATTATGCCAATTACTGTAAACGGCGATGGGTCATATTTTGCCCAAACCCCCCTGCAGTTTTCAAAATGTCTGAAATGTCGGAAATTTTACTCCTGAGCGTGATTTTTTATCCGAATTCTGACTCTCTGCACCTTATTTCAGTTTCAAATTACGACTTTTTATACCAAAATATGCCAATTACTGAAAACGGCGATGGGTCATATTTTGCCCAAACCCCCTTGCAATTTTCAAGATATCTGAAATGTTGGAAATTTGACTCCTGAGCGTGATTTTTGAGCCGAATTCAGACTCTCTGCACCTATTTTCATTTTCAAATTACGAATTTTTATACCGAAAATATGCCAATTACTGAAAACGGCGATGAGTCATATTTTGCCCAAACCCCCCTGCAGTTTTCAAAATGTCTGAAATGTCGGAAATTTGACTCCGGAGCGTGATTTTTGAGCCGAATTCTGACTCTCTGCACCTATTTTCAGTTTCAAATTAAGACTTTTTATACCGAAAATATGCCAATTACTGAAAACGGCGATGGGTCATATTTTGCCCAAACCCCCCTGCAGTTTTTAAAATGTCTGAAATGTCGGAAATTTGACTCCTGAGCGTGATTTTTGAGCCGAATTCTGACTCTCTGCACCTTATTTCAGTTTCAAATTATGACGTTTCATACCGAAAATATGCCAATTACTGTAAACGGCGATGGGTCATATTTTGCCCAAACCCCCTTGCAGTTTTCAAAATGTCTGAAATGTCGGAAATTTGACTCCTGAGCGTGATTTTTTATCCGAATTCTGACTCTCTGCACCTATTTTCAGTTTCAAATTACGACTTTTTATACCGAAAATATGCCAATTACTGAAAACGGCGATGGGTCATATTTTGCGCAATTCCCCCTGCAGTTTTTAAAATGTCTGAAATGTCGGAAATTTGACTCCTGAGCGTGATTTTTGAGCCGAATTCTGACTCTCTGCACCTATTTTCAATTTCAAATTACGCCTTTTTATACCGAAAATATGCAAATTACTGAAAACGGCGATGGGTCATATTTTGCCCAAACCCCCTTGCAATTTTCAAGACATCTGAAATGTTGGAAATTTGACTCCTGATCGAGATTTTTGAGCAGGAGTCTGACTCTCTGCACCTATTTTCATTTTCAAATTACGACTTTTTATACCGAAAATATGCCAATTAATGAAAACGACGATGGGTCATATTTTGCCCAAACCCCCCTACAGTTTTCAAAATATCTGAAATGTCGGAAATTTGACTCCTGAGCGTAATTTTTGAGCCGAATTCTGAATCTCTGCACCTATTTTCATTTTCAAATTACGCCCTTTTATACCGATAATATGCCAATTACTGAAAACGTCGATGGGTCATATTTTGCCCAAACCCCCCCTGCAGTTTTTAAAATGTCTGAAATGTCGGAAATTTGACTCCTGAGCGTGATTTTTGAGCCGAATTCTGACTCTCTACACCTATTTTCAGTTTCAAATTACGAATTTTTATACCGAAAATATGCCAATTACTGAAAACGGCGATGGGTCATATTTTGCCCAAACCCCCCTGCAGTTTTCAAAATATCTGAGATATCGGAAATTTGACTCCTGAGCGTGATTTTTTATCCGAATTCTGACTCTGCACCTATTTTCATTTTCAAATTACGCCTTTTTATACCGAAAATATCCCAATTACTGAAAACGACGATGGGTCATATTTTGCCCAAACCCCCCTACAGTTTTCAATATATCTGAAATGTCGGAAATTTGACTCCTGAGCGTGATTTTTGAGCCGAATTCTGACTCTCTGCACCTATTTCCATTTTCAAATTACGCCTTTTTATACCGAAAATATGCCAATTACTGAAAACGGCGTTGGATCATATTTTGCCCAAACCCCCTTGCTATTTTCAAGATATCTGAAATGTTGGAAATTTGACTCCTGAGCGTGATTTTTGAGCAGGAGTTTGACTCTCTGCACCTATTTTTATTTTCAAATTACGACTTTTTATACCGAAAATATGCCAATTACTGAAAACGACGATGGGTCATATTTTGCCCAAACCCCCCTACAGTTTTCAAAATATCTGAAATATCGGAAATTTGACTCCTGAGCGTGATTTTTATCCGAATTTTGAGTCTCTGCACCTATTTTCATTTTCAAATTACGCTTTTTTATACCGAAAATATCCCAATTACTGAAAACGACGATGGGTCATATTTTGCCCAAACCCCCCTACAATTTTCAATATATCTCAAATGTCGGAAATTTGACTCCTGAGCGTGATTTTTGAGCCGAATTCTGACTCTCTGCACCTATTTTCATTTTCAAATTACGCCTTTTTATACCGAAAATATGCCAATTACTGAAAACGGCGATGGGTCATATTTTGCCCAAACCCCCTTGCAATTTTCAAGATATCTGAAATGTTGGAAATTTGACTCCTGAGTGTGATTTTTGAGCCGAATTCTGATTCTCTGCACCTATTTTCATTTTCAAATTACGCCTTTTTATACCGAAAATATGCCAATTACTGAAAACGACAATGGGTCATATTTTGCCCAAACCCCCCCCCCCCCCTTACAGTTTTCAAAATATCTGAAATGTCGGAAATTTGACTCCTGAGCGTGATTTTTGAGCCGAATTCTGACTCTCTGCACCTATTTTCATTTTCAAATTACGCCCTTTTATACCGATAATATGCCAATTACTGAAAACGGCGATGGGTCATATTTTGCCCAAACCCCCCTGCAGTTTTTAAAATATCTGAAATATCGGAAATTTGACTCCTGAGCGTGATTTTTGAGCCGAATTCTGACTCTCTGCACCTATTTTCAGTTTCAAATTACGACTTTTTATACCGAAAATATGCCAATTACTGAAAACGGCGATGGGTCATATTTTGCCCAAACCCCCCTGCAGTTTTCAAAATGTCTGAAATGTCGGAAATTTGACTCCTGAGCGTGATTTTTGAGCCGAATTCTGATTCTCTGCACCTATTTTCAGTTTCAAATTACGACGTTTCATACGGAAAATATGCCAATTACTGAAAACAGCGATGGGTCATATTTTGCCCAAACCCCCCTGCAGTTTCTAAAATGTCTGAAATGTCGGAAATTTGACTCCTGAGCGTGATTTTTGAGCCGAATTCTGACTCTCTGCACCTATTTTCAGTTTCAAATTATGACGTTTCATACCGAAAATATGCCAATTACTGTAAACGGCGATGGGTCATATTTTGCCCAAACCCCCCTGCAGTTTTCAAAATGTCTGAAATGTCGGAAATTTGACTCCGGAGCGTGATTTTTGAGCCGAATTCTGACTCTCTGCACCTATTTTCAGTTTCAAATTACGACTTTTTATACCGAAAATATGCCAATTACTGAAAACGGCGATGGGTCATATTTTGCCCAAACCCCCCCCCCTGCAGTTGTTAAAATGTCTGAAATGTCGGAAATTTGACTCCAGAGCGTGATTTTTGAGCCGAATTCTGACTCTCTGCACCTATTTTCAGTTTCAAATTATGACGTTTCATACCGAAATTATGCCAATTACTGTAAACGGCGATGGGTCATATTTTGCCCAAACCCCCCTGCAGTTTTCAAAATGTCTGAAATGTCGGAAATTTTACTCCTGAGCGTGATTTTTTATCCGAATTCTGACTCTCTGCACCTTATTTCAGTTTCAAATTACGACTTTTTATACCAAAATATGCCAATTACTGAAAACGGCGATGGGTCATATTTTGCCCAAACCCCCTTGCAATTTTCAAGATATCTGAAATGTTGGAAATTTGACTCCTGAGCGTGATTTTTGAGCCGAATTCAGACTCTCTGCACCTATTTTCATTTCCAAATTACGACTTTTTATACCGAAAATATGCCAATTACTGAAAACGACGATGGGTCATATTTTGCCCAAATCCCCCTACAGTTTTCAAAATATCTGAAATATCAGAAATTTGACTCCTGAGCGTGATTTTTGAGCCGAATTCTGACTCTGCACCTATTTTCATTTTCTAATTACGCCTTTTTATACCGAAAAAAATGCCATTGACTGAAAACGACGATGGGTCATATTTTGCCCAAACCCCCCTACAGTTTTCAATATATCTGAAATGTCGGAAATTTGACTCCTGAGCGTGATTTTTGAGCCGAATTCTGACTCTCTGCACCTATTTTCATTTTCAAATTACGAATTTTTATACCGAAAATATGCCAATTACTGAAAACGGCGATGGGTCATATTTTGCCCAAACCCCCCTGCAGTTTTCAAAATGTCTGAAATGTCGGAAATTTGACTCCGGAGCGTGATTTTTGAGCCGAATTCTGACTCTCTGCACCTATTTTCAGTTTCAAATTAAGACTTTTTATACCGAAAATATGCCAATTACTGAAAACGGCGATGGGTCATATTTTGCCCAAACCCCCCTGCAGTTTTTAAAATGTCTGAAATGTCGGAAATTTGACTCCTGAGCGTGATTTTTGAGCCGAATTCTGACTCTCTGCACCTATTTTCAGTTTCAAATTATGACGTTTCATACCGAAAATATGCCAATTACTGTAAACGGCGATGGGTCATATTTTGCCCAAACCCCCTTGCAGTTTTCAAAATGTCTGAAATGTCGGAAATTTGACTCCTGAGCGTGATTTTTTATCCGAATTCTGACTCTCTGCACCTATTTTCAGTTTCAAATTACGACTTTTTATACCGAAAATATGCCAATTACTGAAAACGGCGATGGGTCATATTTTGCGCAAACCCCCCTGCAGTTTTTAAAATGTCTGCAATGTCGGAAATTTGACTCCTGAGCGTGATTTTTGAGCCGAATTCTGACTCTCTGCACCTATTTTCAATTTCAAATTACGCCTTTTTATACCGAAAATATGCAAATTACTGAAAACGGCGATGGGTCATATTTTGCCCAAACCCCCTTGCAATTTTCAAGATATCTGAAATGTTGGAAATTTGACTCCTGATCGAGATTTTTGAGCAGGAGTCTGACTCTCTGCACCTATTTTCATTTTCAAATTACGACTTTTTATACCGAAAATATGCCAATTACTGAAAACGACGATGGGTCATATTTTGCCCAAACCCCCCTACAGTTTTCAAAATATCTGAAATGTCGGAAATTTGACTCCTGAGCGTAATTTTTGAGCCGAATTCTGAATCTCTGCACCTATTTTCATTTTCAAATTACGCCCTTTTATACCGATAATATGCCAATTACTGAAAACGGCGATGGGTCATATTTTGCCCAAACCCCCCCTGCAGTTTTTAAAATGTCTGAAATGTCGGAAATTTGACTCCTGAGCGTGATTTTTGAGCCGAATTCTGACTCTCTACACCTATTTTCAGTTTCAAATTACGAATTTTTATACCGAAAATATGCCAATTACTGAAAACGGCGATGGGTCATATTTTGCCCAAACCCCCCTGCAGTTTTCAAAATTTCTGAAATGTCGGAAATTTGACTCCTGAGCGTAATTTTTGAGCCGAATTCTGAATCTCTGCACCTATTTTCATTTTCAAATTACGCCCTTTTATACCGATAATATGCCAATTACTGAAAACGGCGATGGGTCATATTTTGCCCAAACCCCCCCTGCAGTTTTTAAAATGTCTGAAATGTCGGAAATTTGACTCCTGAGCGTGATTTTTGAGCCGAACTCTGATTCTCTGCACCTATTTTCAGTTTCAAATTACGACGTTTCATACCGAAAATATGCCAATTACTGAAAACAGCAATGGGTCATATTTCGCCCAAACCCCCCTGCAGTTTTTAAAATGTCTGAAATGTCGGAAATTTTACTCCTGAGCGTGATTTTTGAGCCGAATTCTAACTCTCTGCACCTATTTTCAGTTTCAAATTACGACGTTTCATACCGAAAATATGCCAATTACTAAAAACGGCGATGGGTCATATTTTGCCCAAACCCCCCTGCAGTTTTCAAAATGTCTGAAATGTCGGAAATTTGACTCCTGAGCGTGATTTTTTATCCGAATTCTGATTCTCTGCACCTATTTTCAGTTTCAAATTACGACTTTTTATACCGAAAATATGCCAATTACTGAAAACGGCGATGGGTCATATTTTGCCCAAACCCCCCTGCAGTTTTCAAAATGTCTGAAATGTCGAAAATTTGACTCCTGAGCGTGATTTTTTATCCGAATTCTGACTCTGCACCTATTTTCAATTTCAAATTACGACTTTTTATACCGAAAATATGCCAATTACTGAAAACGGCGAAGGGTCATATTTTGCCCAAACCCCCCTGCAGTTTCTAAAATGTCTGAAATGTCGGAAATTTGACTCCTGAGCGTGATTTTTGAGCCGAATTCTGACTCTCTGCACCTATTTTCAGTTTCAAATTATGACGTTTCATACCGAAAATATGCCAATTACTGTAAACGGCGATGGGTCATATTTTGCCCAAACCCCCCTGCAGTTTTCAAAATGTCTGAAATGTCGGAAATTTGACTCCGGAGCGTGATTTTTGAGCCGAATTCTGACTCTCTGCACCTATTTTCAGTTTCAAATTACGACTTTTTATACCGAAAATATGCCAATTACTGAAAACGGCGATGGGTCATATTTTGCCCAAACCCCCCCCCCCCCTGCAGTTGTTAAAATGTCTGAAATGTCGGAAATTTGACTCCAGAGCGTGATTTTTGAGCCGAATTCTGACTCTCTGCACCTATTTTCAGTTTCAAATTATGACGTTTCATACCGAAATTATGCCAATTACTGTAAACGGCGATGGGTCATATTTTGCCCAAACCCCCCTGCAGTTTTCAAAATGTCTGAAATGTCGGAAATTTTACTCCTGAGCGTGATTTTTTATCCGAATTCTGACTCTCTGCACCTTATTTCAGTTTCAAATTACGACTTTTTATACCAAAATATGCCAATTACTGAAAACGGCGATGGGTCATATTTTGCCCAAACCCCCTTGCAATTTTCAAGATATCTGAAATGTTGGAAATTTGACTCCTGAGCGTGATTTTTGAGCCGAATTCAGACTCTCTGCACCTATTTTCATTTTCAAATTACGAATTTTTATACCGAAAATATGCCAATTACTGAAAACGGCGATGAGTCATATTTTGCCCAAACCCCCCTGCAGTTTTCAAAATGTCTGAAATGTCGGAAATTTGACTCCGGAGCGTGATTTTTGAGCCGAATTCTGACTCTCTGCACCTATTTTCAGTTTCAAATTAAGACTTTTTATACCGAAAATATGCCAATTACTGAAAACGGCGATGGGTCATATTTTGCCCAAACCCCCCTGCAGTTTTTAAAATGTCTGAAATGTCGGAAATTTGACTCCTGAGCGTGATTTTTGAGCCGAATTCTGACTCTCTGCACCTTATTTCAGTTTCAAATTATGACGTTTCATACCGAAAATATGCCAATTACTGTAAACGGCGATGGGTCATATTTTGCCCAAACCCCCTTGCAGTTTTCAAAATGTCTGAAATGTCGGAAATTTGACTCCTGAGCGTGATTTTTTATCCGAATTCTGACTCTCTGCACCTATTTTCAGTTTCAAATTACGACTTTTTATACCGAAAATATGCCAATTACTGAAAACGGCGATGGGTCATATTTTGCGCAATTCCCCCTGCAGTTTTTAAAATGTCTGAAATGTCGGAAATTTGACTCCTGAGCGTGATTTTTGAGCCGAATTCTGACTCTCTGCACCTATTTTCAATTTCAAATTACGCCTTTTTATACCGAAAATATGCAAATTACTGAAAACGGCGATGGGTCATATTTTGCCCAAACCCCCTTGCAATTTTCAAGACATCTGAAATGTTGGAAATTTGACTCCTGATCGAGATTTTTGAGCAGGAGTCTGACTCTCTGCACCTATTTTCATTTTCAAATTACGACTTTTTATACCGAAAATATGCCAATTAATGAAAACGACGATGGGTCATATTTTGCCCAAACCCCCCTACAGTTTTCAAAATATCTGAAATGTCGGAAATTTGACTCCTGAGCGTAATTTTTGAGCCGAATTCTGAATCTCTGCACCTATTTTCATTTTCAAATTACGCCCTTTTATACCGATAATATGCCAATTACTGAAAACGTCGATGGGTCATATTTTGCCCAAACCCCCCCTGCAGTTTTTAAAATGTCTGAAATGTCGGAAATTTGACTCCTGAGCGTGATTTTTGAGCCGAATTCTGACTCTCTACACCTATTTTCAGTTTCAAATTACGAATTTTTATACCGAAAATATGCCAATTACTGAAAACGGCGATGGGTCATATTTTGCCCAAACCCCCCTGCAGTTTTCAAAATATCTGAGATATCGGAAATTTGACTCCTGAGCGTGATTTTTTATCCGAATTCTGACTCTGCACCTATTTTCATTTTCAAATTACGCCTTTTTATACCGAAAATATCCCAATTACTGAAAACGACGATGGGTCATATTTTGCCCAAACCCCCCTACAGTTTTCAATATATCTGAAATGTCGGAAATTTGACTCCTGAGCGTGATTTTTGAGCCGAATTCTGACTCTCTGCACCTATTTCCATTTTCAAATTACGCCTTTTTATACCGAAAATATGCCAATTACTGAAAACGGCGTTGGATCATATTTTGCCCAAACCCCCTTGCTATTTTCAAGATATCTGAAATGTTGGAAATTTGACTCCTGAGCGTGATTTTTGAGCAGGAGTTTGACTCTCTGCACCTATTTTTATTTTCAAATTACGACTTTTTATACCGAAAATATGCCAATTACTGAAAACGACGATGGGTCATATTTTGCCCAAACCCCCCTACAGTTTTCAAAATATCTGAAATATCGGAAATTTGACTCCTGAGCGTGATTTTTATCCGAATTTTGAGTCTCTGCACCTATTTTCATTTTCAAATTACGCTTTTTTATACCGAAAATATCCCAATTACTGAAAACGACGATGGGTCATATTTTGCCCAAACCCCCCTACAATTTTCAATATATCTCAAATGTCGGAAATTTGACTCCTGAGCGTGATTTTTGAGCCGAATTCTGACTCTCTGCACCTATTTTCATTTTCAAATTACGCCTTTTTATACCGAAAATATGCCAATTACTGAAAACGGCGATGGGTCATATTTTGCCCAAACCCCCTTGCAATTTTCAAGATATCTGAAATGTTGGAAATTTGACTCCTGAGTGTGATTTTTGAGCCGAATTCTGATTCTCTGCACCTATTTTCATTTTCAAATTACGCCTTTTTATACCGAAAATATGCCAATTACTGAAAACGACAATGGGTCATATTTTGCCCAAACCCCCCCCCCCCCCTTACAGTTTTCAAAATATCTGAAATGTCGGAAATTTGACTCCTGAGCGTGATTTTTGAGCCGAATTCTGACTCTCTGCACCTATTTTCATTTTCAAATTACGCCCTTTTATACCGATAATATGCCAATTACTGAAAACGGCGATGGGTCATATTTTGCCCAAACCCCCCTGCAGTTTTTAAAATATCTGAAATATCGGAAATTTGACTCCTGAGCGTGATTTTTGAGCCGAATTCTGACTCTCTGCACCTATTTTCAGTTTCAAATTACGACTTTTTATACCGAAAATATGCCAATTACTGAAAACGGCGATGGGTCATATTTTGCCCAAACCCCCCTGCAGTTTTCAAAATGTCTGAAATGTCGGAAATTTGACTCCTGAGCGTGATTTTTGAGCCGAATTCTGATTCTCTGCACCTATTTTCAGTTTCAAATTACGACGTTTCATACGGAAAATATGCCAATTACTGAAAACAGCGATGGGTCATATTTTGCCCAAACCCCCCTGCAGTTTCTAAAATGTCTGAAATGTCGGAAATTTGACTCCTGAGCGTGATTTTTGAGCCGAATTCTGACTCTCTGCACCTATTTTCAGTTTCAAATTATGACGTTTCATACCGAAAATATGCCAATTACTGTAAACGGCGATGGGTCATATTTTGCCCAAACCCCCCTGCAGTTTTCAAAATGTCTGAAATGTCGGAAATTTGACTCCGGAGCGTGATTTTTGAGCCGAATTCTGACTCTCTGCACCTATTTTCAGTTTCAAATTACGACTTTTTATACCGAAAATATGCCAATTACTGAAAACGGCGATGGGTCATATTTTGCCCAAACCCCCCCCCTGCAGTTGTTAAAATGTCTGAAATGTCGGAAATTTGACTCCAGAGCGTGATTTTTGAGCCGAATTCTGACTCTCTGCACCTATTTTCAGTTTCAAATTATGACGTTTCATACCGAAATTATGCCAATTACTGTAAACGGCGATGGGTCATATTTTGCCCAAACCCCCCTGCAGTTTTCAAAATGTCTGAAATGTCGGAAATTTTACTCCTGAGCGTGATTTTTTATCCGAATTCTGACTCTCTGCACCTTATTTCAGTTTCAAATTACGACTTTTTATACCAAAATATGCCAATTACTGAAAACGGCGATGGGTCATATTTTGCCCAAACCCCCTTGCAATTTTCAAGATATCTGAAATGTTGGAAATTTGACTCCTGAGCGTGATTTTTGAGCCGAATTCAGACTCTCTGCACCTATTTTCATTTCCAAATTACGACTTTTTATACCGAAAATATGCCAATTACTGAAAACGACGATGGGTCATATTTTGCCCAAATCCCCCTACAGTTTTCAAAATATCTGAAATATCAGAAATTTGACTCCTGAGCGTGATTTTTGAGCCGAATTCTGACTCTGCACCTATTTTCATTTTCTAATTACGCCTTTTTATACCGAAAAAAATGCCATTGACTGAAAACGACGATGGGTCATATTTTGCCCAAACCCCCCTACAGTTTTCAATATATCTGAAATGTCGGAAATTTGACTCCTGAGCGTGATTTTTGAGCCGAATTCTGACTCTCTGCACCTATTTTCATTTTCAAATTACGAATTTTTATACCGAAAATATGCCAATTACTGAAAACGGCGATGGGTCATATTTTGCCCAAACCCCCCTGCAGTTTTCAAAATGTCTGAAATGTCGGAAATTTGACTCCGGAGCGTGATTTTTGAGCCGAATTCTGACTCTCTGCACCTATTTTCAGTTTCAAATTAAGACTTTTTATACCGAAAATATGCCAATTACTGAAAACGGCGATGGGTCATATTTTGCCCAAACCCCCCTGCAGTTTTTAAAATGTCTGAAATGTCGGAAATTTGACTCCTGAGCGTGATTTTTGAGCCGAATTCTGACTCTCTGCACCTATTTTCAGTTTCAAATTATGACGTTTCATACCGAAAATATGCCAATTACTGTAAACGGCGATGGGTCATATTTTGCCCAAACCCCCTTGCAGTTTTCAAAATGTCTGAAATGTCGGAAATTTGACTCCTGAGCGTGATTTTTTATCCGAATTCTGACTCTCTGCACCTATTTTCAGTTTCAAATTACGACTTTTTATACCGAAAATATGCCAATTACTGAAAACGGCGATGGGTCATATTTTGCGCAAACCCCCCTGCAGTTTTTAAAATGTCTGCAATGTCGGAAATTTGACTCCTGAGCGTGATTTTTGAGCCGAATTCTGACTCTCTGCACCTATTTTCAATTTCAAATTACGCCTTTTTATACCGAAAATATGCAAATTACTGAAAACGGCGATGGGTCATATTTTGCCCAAACCCCCTTGCAATTTTCAAGATATCTGAAATGTTGGAAATTTGACTCCTGATCGAGATTTTTGAGCAGGAGTCTGACTCTCTGCACCTATTTTCATTTTCAAATTACGACTTTTTATACCGAAAATATGCCAATTACTGAAAACGACGATGGGTCATATTTTGCCCAAACCCCCCTACAGTTTTCAAAATATCTGAAATGTCGGAAATTTGACTCCTGAGCGTAATTTTTGAGCCGAATTCTGAATCTCTGCACCTATTTTCATTTTCAAATTACGCCCTTTTATACCGATAATATGCCAATTACTGAAAACGGCGATGGGTCATATTTTGCCCAAACCCCCCCTGCAGTTTTTAAAATGTCTGAAATGTCGGAAATTTGACTCCTGAGCGTGATTTTTGAGCCGAATTCTGACTCTCTACACCTATTTTCAGTTTCAAATTACGAATTTTTATACCGAAAATATGCCAATTACTGAAAACGGCGATGGGTCATATTTTGCCCAAACCCCCCTGCAGTTTTCAAAATTTCTGAAATGTCGGAAATTTGACTCCTGAGCGTAATTTTTGAGCCGAATTCTGAATCTCTGCACCTATTTTCATTTTCAAATTACGCCCTTTTATACCGATAATATGCCAATTACTGAAAACGGCGATGGGTCATATTTTGCCCAAACCCCCCCTGCAGTTTTTAAAATGTCTGAAATGTCGGAAATTTGACTCCTGAGCGTGATTTTTGAGCCGAACTCTGATTCTCTGCACCTATTTTCAGTTTCAAATTACGACGTTTCATACCGAAAATATGCCAATTACTGAAAACAGCAATGGGTCATATTTCGCCCAAACCCCCCTGCAGTTTTTAAAATGTCTGAAATGTCGGAAATTTTACTCCTGAGCGTGATTTTTGAGCCGAATTCTAACTCTCTGCACCTATTTTCAGTTTCAAATTACGACGTTTCATACCGAAAATATGCCAATTACTAAAAACGGCGATGGGTCATATTTTGCCCAAACCCCCCTGCAGTTTTCAAAATGTCTGAAATGTCGGAAATTTGACTCCTGAGCGTGATTTTTTATCCGAATTCTGATTCTCTGCACCTATTTTCAGTTTCAAATTACGACTTTTTATACCGAAAATATGCCAATTACTGAAAACGGCGATGGGTCATATTTTGCCCAAACCCCCCTGCAGTTTTCAAAATGTCTGAAATGTCGAAAATTTGACTCCTGAGCGTGATTTTTTATCCGAATTCTGACTCTGCACCTATTTTCAATTTCAAATTACGACTTTTTATACCGAAAATATGCCAATTACTGAAAACGGCGAAGGGTCATATTTTGCCCAAACCCCCCTGCAGTTTTTAAAATGTCTGAAATGTCGGAAATTTGACTCCTGAGCGTGATTTTTGAGCCGAATTCTGACCCTCTGCACCTATTTTCAGTTTCAAATTACGACGTTTTATACCGAAAATATGCCAATTACTGAAAACGGCGATGGGTCATATTTTGCCCAAACCCCCCTGCAGTTTTCAAAATGTCTGAAATGTCGGAAATTTGACTCCGGAGCGTGATTTTTGAGCCGAATTCTGACCCTCTGCACCTATTTTCAGTTTCAAATTACGACGTTTTATACCGAAAATATGCCAATTACTGAAAACGGCGATGGGTCATATTTTGCCCAAACCCCCCTGCAGTTTTCAAAATGTCTGAAATGTCGGAAATTTGACTCCGGAGCGTGATTTTTGAGCCGAATTCTGACTCTCTGCACCTATTTTCAGTTTCAAATTAAGACTTTTTATACCGAAAATATGCCAATTACTGAAAACGGCGATGGGTCATATTTTGCCCAAACCCCCCTGCAGTTTTTAAAATGTCTGAAATGTCGGAAATTTGACTCCTGAGCGTGATTTTTGAGCCGAATTCTGACTCTCTGCACCTATTTTCAGTTTCAAATTATGACGTTTTATACCGAAAATATGCCAATTACTGAAAACGACGATGGGTCATATTTTGCCCAAATCCCCCTACAGTTTTCAAAATATCTGAAATATCAGAAATTTGACTCCTGAGCGTGATTTTTTATCCGAATTCTGACTCTGCACCTATTTTCATTTTCTAATTACGCCTTTTTATACCGAAAAAAATGCCATTGACTGAAAACGACGATGGGTCATATTTTGCCCAAACCCCCCTACAGTTTTCAATATATCTGAAATGTCGGAAATTTGACTCCTGAGCGTGATTTTTGAGCCGAATTCTGACTCTCTGCACCTATTTTCATTTTCAAATTACGAATTTTTATACCGAAAATATGCCAATTACTGAAAACGGCGATGGGTCATATTTTGCCCAAACCCCCCTGCAGTTTTCAAAATGTCTGAAATGTCGGAAATTTGACTCCGGAGCGTGATTTTTGAGCCGAATTCTGACTCTCTGCACCTATTTTCAGTTTCAAATTAAGACTTTTTATACCGAAAATATGCCAATTACTGAAAACGGCGATGGGTCATATTTTGCCCAAACCCCCCTGCAGTTTTTAAAATGTCTGAAATGTCGGAAATTTGACTCCTGAGCGTGATTTTTGAGCCGAATTCTGACTCTCTGCACCTATTTTCAGTTTCAAATTATGACGTTTTATACCGAAAATATGCCAATTACTGAAAACGACGATGGGTCATATTTTGCCCAAATCCCCCTACAGTTTTCAAAATATCTGAAATATCAGAAATTTGACTCCTGAGCGTGATTTTTTATCCGAATTCTGACTCTGCACCTATTTTCATTTTCTAATTACGCCTTTTTATACCGAAAAAAATGCCATTGACTGAAAACGACGATGGGTCATATTTTGCCCAAACCCCCCTGCAGTTTTTAAAATGTCTGAAATGTCAGAAATTTGACTCCTGAGCGTGATTTTTTATCCGAATTCTGACTCTGCACCTATTTTCAGTTTCAAATTACGACTTTTTATACCGAAAATATGCCAATTACTGAAAACGGCGATGGGTCATATTTTGCCCAAACCCCCCTGCAGTTTTTAAAATGTCGGAAATGTCGGAAATTTGACTCCTGAGCGTGATTTTTGAGCCGAATTCTGACCCTCTGCACCTATTTTCAGTTTCACATTACGACGTTTTATACCGAAAATATGCCAATTACTGAAAACGGCGATGGGTCATATTTTGCCCAAACCCCCCTGCAGTTTTCAAAATGTCTGAAATGTCGGAATTTTGACTCCGGAGCGTGATTTTTGAGCCGAATTCTGACTCTATGCACCTATTTTCAGTTTCAAATTAAGACTTTTTATACCGAAAATATGCCAATTACTGAAAACAGCGATGGGTCATATTTTGCCCAAACCCCCCTGCAGTTTTTAAAATGTCTGAAATGTCGGAAATTTGACTCCTGAGCGTGATTTTTGAGCCGAATTCTGACTCTCTGCACCTATTTTCAGTTTCAAATTATGACGTTTTATACCGAAAATATGCCAATTACTGAAAACGACGATGGGTCATATTTTGCCCAAATCCCCCTACAGTTTTCAAAATATCTGAAATATCAGAAATTTGACTCCTGAGCGTGATTTTTTATCCGAATTCTGACTCTGCACCTATTTTCATTTTCTAATTACGCCTTTTTATACCGAAAAAAATGCCATTGACTGAAAACGACGATGGGTCATATTTTGCCCAAACCCCCCTACAGTTTTCAATATATCTGAAATGTCGGAAATTTGACTCCTGAGCGTGATTTTTGAGCCGAATTCTGACTCTCTGCACCTATTTTCATTTTCAAATTACGAATTTTTATACCGAAAATATGCCAATTACTGAAAACGGCGATGGGTCATATTTTGCCCAAACCCCACTGCAGTTTTCAAAATGTCTGAAATGTCGGAAATTTGACTCCGGAGCGTGATTTTTGAGCCGAATTCTGACTCTCTGCACCTATTTTCAGTTTCAAATTAAGACTTTTTATACCGAAAATATGCCAATTACTGAAAACGGTGATGGGTCATATTTTGCCCAAACCCCCCTGCAGTTTTTAAAATGTCTGAAATGTCGGAAATTTGACTCCTGAGCATGATTTTTGAGCCGAATTCTGACTCTCTGCACCTATTTTCAGTTTCAAATTATGACGTTTCATACCGAAAATATGCCAATTACTGTAAACGGCGATGGGTCATATTTTGCCCAAACCCCCCTGCAGTTTTCAAAATGTCTGAAATGTCGGAAATTTGACTCCTGAGCGTGATTTTTTATCCGAATTCTGACTCTCTGCACCTATTTTCAGTTTCAAATTACGACTTTTTATACCGAAAATATGCCAATTACTGAAAACGGCGATGGGTCATATTTTGCGCAAACCCCTCTGCAGTTTTTAAAATGTCTGAAATGTCGGAAATTTGACTCCTGAGCGTGATTTTTGAGCCGAATTCTGACTCTCTACACCTATTTTCAGTTTCAAATTACGAATTTTTATACCGAAAATATGCCAATTACTGAAAACGGCGATGGGTCATATTTTGCCCAAACCCCCCTGCAGTTTTCAAAATTTCTGAAATGTCGGAAATTTGACTCCTGAGCGTAATTTTTGAGCCGAATTCTGAATCTCTGCACCTATTTTCATTTTCAAATTACGCCCTTTTATACCGATAATATGCCAATTACTGAAAACGGCGATGGGTCATATTTTGCCCAAACCCCCCCTGCAGTTTTTAAAATGTCTGAAATGTCGGAAATTTGACTCCTGAGCGTGATTTTTGAGCCGAATTCTGGTTCTCTGCACCTATTTTCAGTTTCAAATTACGACGTTTCATACCGAAAATATGCCAATTACTGAAAACAGCAATGGGTCATATTTTGCCCAAACCCCCCTGCAGTTTTTAAAATGTCTGAAATGTCGGAAATTTTACTCCTGAGCGTGATTTTTGAGCCGAATTCTAACTCTCTGCACCTATTTTCAGTTTCAAATTACGACATTTCATACCGAAAATATGCCAATTACTGTAAACGGCGATGGGTCATATTTTGCCCAAACCCCCCTGCAGTTTTCAAAATGTCTGAAATGTCGGAAATTTGACTCCTGAGCGTGATTTTTGAGCCGAATTCTGACTCTCTGCACCTATTTTCAGTTTCAAATTACGACGTTTCATACCGAAAATATGCCAATTACTGAAAACGGCGATTGGTCATATTTTGCCCAAACCCCCCTGCAGTTTTTAAAATGTCGGAAATGTCGGAAATTTGACCTTTGAGCGTGATTTTTGAGCCGAATTCTGACTCTCTGCACCTATTTTCAGTTTCAAATTATGACGTTTCATACCGAAAATATGCCAATTACTGTAAATGGCGATGGGTCATATTTTGCACAAACCCCCCTGCAGTTTTCAAAATGTCTGAAATGTCGGATATTTGACTCCTGAGCGTGATTTTGTATCCGAATTCTGACTCTCTGCACCTATTTTCAGTTTCAAATTACGACTTTTTATACCGAAAATATGCCAATTACTGAAAACAGCGATGGGTCATATTTTGCCCAAACCCCCCTGCAGTTTTCAAAATGTCTGAAATGTCGGAAATTTGACTCCTGAGCGTGATTTTTGAGCCGAATTCTGATTCTCTGCACCTATTTTCAGTTTCAAATTACGACGTTTCATACCGAAAATATGCCAATTACTGAAAACAGCAATGGGTCATATTTTGCCCAAACCCCCCTGCAGTTTTTAAAATGTCTGAAATGTCAGAAATTTGACTCCTGAGCGTGATTTTTTATCCGAATTCTGACTCTGCACCAATTTTCAGTTTCAAATTACGACTTTTTATACCGAAAATATGCCAATTACTGAAAACGGCGATGGGTCATATTTTGCCCAAACCCCCCTGCAGTTTTCAAAATGTCTGAAATGTCGGAAATTTGACTCCTGAGCGTGATTTTTTATCCGAATTCTGACTCTGCACCTATTTTCAGTTTCAAATTACGACTTTTTATACCGAAAATATGCCAATTACTGAAAACGGCGATGGGTCATATTTTGCCCAAACCCCCCTGCAGTTTTTAAAATGTCTGAAATGTCGGAAATTTGACTCCTGAGCGTGATTTTTGAGCCAAATTCTGACCCTCTGCACCTATTTTCAGTTTCAAATTACGACGTTTTATACCGAAAATATGCCATTTATTGTAAACAGCGATGAGTCATATTTTGCCCAAACCCCCCTGCAGTTTTCAAAATGTCTGAAATGTCGGAAATTTGACTCCTGAGCGTGATTTTTTATCTGAATTCTGACTCTCTGCACCTATTTTCAGTTTCAAATTACGACTTTTTATACCGAAAATATGCCAATTACTGAAAACGGCGATGGGTCATATTTTGCCCAAACCCCCCCTGCAGTTTTTAAAATGTCTGAAATGTCGGAAATTTGACTCCTGAGCGTGATTTTTGAGCCGAATTCTGACTCTCTGCACCTATTTTCAGTTTCAAATTACGAATTTTTATACCGAAAATATGCCAATTACTGAAAACGGCGATGGGTCATATTTTGCCCAAACCCCCCTGCAGTTTTCAAAATTTCTGATATGTCGGAAATTTGACTCCTGAGCGTGATTTTTGAGCCGAATTCTGATTCTCTGCACCTATTTTCAGTTTCAAATTACGACGTTTCATACCGAAAATATGCCAATTACTGAAAACAGCAATGGGTCATATTTTGCCCAAACCCCCCTGCAGTTTTTAAAATGTCTGAAATGTCGGAAATTTTACTCCTGAGCGTGATTTTTGAGCCGAATTCTAACTCTCTGCACCTATTTTCAGTTTCAAATTACGACGTTTCATACCGAAAATATGCCAATTACTGTAAACGGCGATGGGTCATATTTTGCCCAAACCCCCCTGCAGTTTTCAAAATGTCTGAAATGTCGGAAATTTGACTCCTGAGCGTGATTTTTGAGCCGAATTCTGACTCTCTGCACCTATTTTCAGTTTCAAATTACGACGTTTCATACCGAAAATATGCCAATTACTAAAAACGGCGATTGGTCATATTTTGCCCAAACCCCCCTGCTGTTTTTAAAATGTCTGAAATGTCGGAAATTTGACCTTTGAGCGTGATTTTTGAGCCGAATTCTGACTCTCTGCACCTATTTTCAGTTTCAAATTATGACGTTTCATACCGAAAATATGCCAATTACTGTAAATGGCGATGGGTCATATTTTGCACAAACCCCCCTGCAGTTTTAAAATGTCTGAAATGTCGGAAATTTGACTCCTGAGCGTGATTTTGTATCCGAATTCTGACTCTCTGCACCTATTTTCAGTTTCAAATTACGACTTTTTATACCGAAAATATGCCAATTACTGAAAACAGCGATGGGTCATATTTTGCCCAACCCCCCCTGCAGTTTTCAAAATGTCTGAAATGTCGGAAATTTGACTCCTGAGCGTGATTTTTGAGCCGAATTCTGATTCTCTGCACCTATTTTCAGTTTCAAATTACGACGTTTCATACCGAAAATATGCCAATTACTGAAAACAGCAATGGGTCATATTTTGCCCAAACCCCCCTGCAGTTTTTAAAATGTCTGAAATGTCGGAAATTTGACTCCTGAGCGTGATTTTTTATCCGAATTCTGACTCTGCACCTATTTTCAGTTTCATATTACGACTTTTTATACCGAAAATATGCCAATTACTGAAAACGGCGATGGGTCATATTTTGCCCAAACCCCCCTGCAGTTTTCAAAATGTCTGAAATGTCGGAAATTTGACTCCTGAGCGTGATTTTTTATCTGAATTCTGACTCTCTGCACCTATTTTCAGTTTCAAATTACGACTTTTTATACCGAAAATATGTCAATTACTGAAAACGGCGATGGGTCATATTTTGCCCAAACCCCCCTGCAGTTTTTAAAATGTCTGAAATGTCGGAAATTTGACTCCTGAGCGTGATTTTTGAGCCGAATTCTGACTCTCTGCACCTATTTTCAGTTTCAAATTACGACGTTTTATACCGAAAATATGCCATTTATTGTAAACAGCGATGGGTCATATTTTGCCCAAACCCCCCTGCAGTTTTCAAAATGTCTGAAATGTCGGAAATTTGACTCCTGAGCGTGATTTTTTATCTGAATTCTGACTCTCTGCACCTATTTTCAGTTTCAAATTACGACTTTTTATACCGAAAATATGCTAATTACTGAAAACGACGATGGGTTATATTTTGCCCAAACCCCCCTGCAGTTTTCAAAATGTCAGAGATGTCGGAAATTTCACTCCTGAGCGTGATTTTTGAGCCGAATTCTGACTCTCTGCACCTATTTTCAGTTTCAAATTACGACGTTTCATACCGAAAATATGCCAATTACTGAAAACGGCGATTGGTCATATTTTGCCCAAACCCCCCTGCAGTTTTCAAAATGTCTGAAATGTCGGAAATTTGACTCCTGAGCGTGATTTTTGAGCCGAATTCTGACTCTCTGCACCTATTTTCAGTTTCAAATTACGACGTTTCATACCGAAAATATGCCAATTACTGAAAACGGCGATGGGCCATATTTTGCCCAAACCCCCCTGCAGTTTTCAAAATGTCTGAAATGTCGGAAATTTGACTCCTGAGCGTGATTTTTGAGCCGAATTCTGACTCTCTGCACCTATTTTCAGTTTCAAATTACGACGTTTCATACCGAAAATATGCCAATTACTGTAAACGGCGATGGGTCATATTTTGCCCAAACCCCCCTGCAGTTTTCAAAATGTCTGAAATGTCGGAAATTTGACTCCTGAGCGTGATTTTTTATCCGAATTCTGACTCTCTGCCCCTTTTTTCAGTTTCAAATTACGAATTTTTATACCGAAAATATGCTAATTACTGAAAACGGCGATGGGTCATATTTTGCCCAAACCCCCCTGCAGTTTTTAAAATGTCTGAAATGTCGGAAATTTGACTCCTGAGCGTGATTTTTGAGCCGAATTCTGACCCTCTGCACCTATTTTCAGTTTCAAATTACGATGTTTTATACCGAAAATATGCCAATTACTGAAAACGGCGATGGGTCATATTTTGCCCAAACCCCCCTGCAGTTTTCAAAATGTCTGAAATGTCGGAAATTTGACTCCGGAGCGTGATTTTTGAGCCGAATTCTGACTCTCTGCACCTATTTTCAGTTTCAAATTAAGACTTTTTATACCGAAAATATGCCAATTACTGAAAACAGCGATGGGTCATATTTTGCCCAAACCCCCCTGCAGTTTTTAAAATGTCTGAAATGTCGGAAATTTGACTCCTGAGCGTGATTTTTGAGCCGAATTCTGACTCTCTGCACCTATTTTCAGTTTCAAATTATGACGTTTTATACCGAAAATATGCCAATTACTGAAAACGACGATGGGTCATATTTTGCCCAAATCCCCCTACAGTTTTCAAAATATCTGAAATATCAGAAATTTGACTCCTGAGCGTGATTTTTTATCCGAATTCTGACTCTGCACCTATTTTCATTTTCTAATTACGCCTTTTTATACCGAAAAAAATGCCATTGACTGAAAACGACGATGGGTCATATTTTGCCCAAACCCCCCTACAGTTTTCAATATATCTGAAATGTCGGAAATTTGACTCCTGAGCGTGATTTTTGAGCCGAATTCTGACTCTCTGCACCTATTTTCATTTTCAAATTACGATTTTTTATACCGAAAATATGCCAATTACTGAAAACGGCGATGGGTCATATTTTGCCCAAACCCCACTGCAGTTTTCAAAATGTCTGAAATGTCGGAAATTTGACTCCGGAGCGTGATTTTTGAGCCGAATTCTGACTCTCTGCACCTATTTTCAGTTTCAAATTAAGACTTTTTATACCGAAAATATGCCAATTACTGAAAACGGCGATGGGTCATATTTTGCCCAAACCCCCCTGCAGTTTTTAAAATGTCTGAAATGTCGGAAATTTGACTCCTGAGCATGATTTTTGAGCCGAATTCTGACTCTCTGCACCTATTTTCAGTTTCAAATTATGACGTTTCATACCGAAAATATGCCAATTACTGTAAACGGCGATGGGTCATATTTTGCCCAAACCCCCCTGCAGTTTTCAAAATGTCTGAAATGTCGGAAATTTGACTCCTGAGCGTGATTTTTTATCCGAATTCTGACTCTCTGCACCTATTTTCAGTTTCAAATTACGACTTTTTATACCGAAAATATGCCAATTACTGAAAACGGCGATGGGTCATATTTTGCGCAAACCCCCCTGCAGTTTTTAAAATGTCTGAAATGTCGGAAATTTGACTCCTGAGCGTGATTTTTGAGCCGAATTCTGACTCTCTACACCTATTTTCAGTTTCAAATTACGAATTTTTATACCGAAAATATGCCAATTACTGAAAACGGCGATGGGTCATATTTTGCCCAAACCCCCCTGCAGTTTTCAAAATTTCTGAAATGTCGGAAATTTGACTCCTGAGCGTAATTTTTGAGCCGAATTCTGAATCTCTGCACCTATTTTCATTTTCAAATTACGCCCTTTTATACCGATAATATGCCAATTACTGAAAACGGCGATGGGTCATATTTTGCCCAAACCCCCCCTGCAGTTTTTAAAATGTCTGAAATGTCGGAAATTTGACTCCTGAGCGTGATTTTTGAGCCGAATTCTGATTCTCTGCACCTATTTTCAGTTTCAAATTACGACGTTTCATACCGAAAATATGCCAATTACTGAAAACAGCAATGGGTCATATTTTGCCCAAACCCCCCTGCAGTTTTTAAAATGTCTGAAATGTCGGAAATTTTACTCCTGAGCGTGATTTTTGAGCCGAATTCTAACTCTCTGCACCTATTTTCAGTTTCAAATTACGACGTTTCATACCGAAAATATGCCAATTACTGTAAACGGCGATGGGTCATATTTTGCCCAAACCCCCCTGCAGTTTTCAAAATGTCTGAAATGTCGGAAATTTGACTCCTGAGCGTGATTTTTGAGCCGAATTCTGACTCTCTGCACCTATTTTCAGTTTCAAATTACGACGTTTCATACCGAAAATATGCCAATTACTGAAAACGGCGATTGGTCATATTTTGCCCAAACCCCCCTGCAGTTTTTAAAATGTCTGAAATGTCGGAAATTTGACCTTTGAGCGTGATTTTTGAGCCGAATTCTGACTCTCTGCACCTATTTTCAGTTTCAAATTATGACGTTTCATACCGAAAATATGCCAATTACTGTAAATGGCGATGGGTCATATTTTGCACAAACCCCCCTGCAGTTTTCAAAATGTCTGAAATGTCGGATATTTGACTCCTGAGCGTGATTTTGTATCCGAATTCTGACTCTCTGCACCTATTTTCAGTTTCAAATTACGACTTTTTATACCGAAAATATGCCAATTACTGAAAACAGCGATGGGTCATATTTTGCCCAAACCCCCCTGCAGTTTTCAAAATGTCTGAAATGTCGGAAATTTGACTCCTGAGCGTGATTTTTGAGCCGAATTCTGATTCTCTGCACCTATTTTCAGTTTCAAATTACGACGTTTCATACCGAAAATATGCCAATTACTGAAAACAGCAATGGGTCATATTTTGCCCAAACCCCCCTGCAGTTTTTAAAATGTCTGAAATGTCAGAAATTTGACTCCTGAGCGTGATTTTTTATCCGAATTCTGACTGCACCTATTTTCAGTTTCAAATTACGACTTTTTATACCGAAAATATGCCAATTACTGAAAACGGCGATGGGTCATATTTTGCCCAAACCCCCCTGCAGTTTTCAAAATGTCTGAAATGTCGGAAATTTGACTCCTGAGCGTGATTTTTTATCCGAATTCTGACTCTGCACCTATTTTCAGTTTCAAATTACGACTTTTTATACCGAAAATATGCCAATTACTGAAAACGGCGATGGGTCATATTTTGATCAAACCCCCCTGCAGTTTTTAAAATGTCTGAAATGTCGGAAATTTGACTCCTGAGCGTGATTTTTGAGCCGAATTCTGACCCTCTGCACCTATTTTCAGTTTCAAATTACGACGTTTTATACCGAAAATATGCCATTTATTGTAAACAGCGATGAGTCATATTTTGCCCAAACCCCCCTGCAGTTTTCAAAATGTCTGAAATGTCGGAAATTTGACTCCTGAGCGTGATTTTTTATCTGAATTCTGACTCTCTGCACCTATTTTCAGTTTCAAATTACGACTTTTTATACCGAAAATATGCCAATTACTGAAAACGGCGATGGGTCATATTTTGCCCAAACCCCCCCTGCAGTTTTTAAAATGTCTGAAATGTCGGAAATTTGACTCCTGAGCGTGATTTTTGAGCCGAATTCTGACTCTCTGCACCTATTTTCAGTTTCAAATTACGAATTTTTATACCGAAAATATGCCAATTACTGAAAACGGCGATGGGTCATATTTTGCCCAAACCCCCCTGCAGTTTTCAAAATTTCTGATATGTCGGAAATTTGACTCCTGAGCGTGATTTTTGAGCCGAATTCTGATTCTCTGCACCTATTTTCAGTTTCAAATTACGACGTTTCATACCGAAAATATGCCAATTACTGAAAACAGCAATGGGTCATATTTTGCCCAAACCCCCCTGCAGTTTTTAAAATGTCTGAAATGTCGGAAATTTTACTCCTGAGCGTGATTTTTGAGCCGAATTCTAACTCTCTGCACCTATTTTCAGTTTCAAATTACGAAGTTTCATACCGAAAATATGCCAATTACTGTAAACGGGGATGGGTCATATTTTGCCCAAACCCCCCTGCAGTTTTCAAAATGTCTGAAATGTCGGAAATTTGACTCCTGAGCGTGATTTTTGAGCCGAATTCTGACTCTCTGCACCTATTTTCAGTTTCAAATTACGACGTTTCATACCGAAAATATGCCAATTACTGAAAACGGCGATTGGTCATATTTTGCCCAAACCCCCCTGCAGTTTTTAAAATGTCTGAAATGTCGGAAATTTGACCTTTGAGCGTGATTTTTGAGCCGAATTCTGACTCTCTGCACCTATTTTCAGTTTCAAATTATGACGTTTCATACCGAAAATATGCCAATTACTGTAAATGGCGATGGGTCATATTTTGCACAAACCCCCCTGCAGTTTTAAAATGTCTGAAATGTCGGAAATTTGACTCCTGAGCGTGATTTTGTATCCGAATTCTGACTCTCTGCACCTATTTTCAGTTTCAAATTACGACTTTTTATACCGAAAATATGCCAATTACTGAAAACAGCGATGGGTCATATTTTGCCCAACCCCCCCTGCAGTTTTCAAAATGTCTGAAATGTCGGAAATTTGACTCCTGAGCGTGATTTTTGAGCCGAATTCTGATTCTCTGCACCTATTTTCAGTTTCAAATTACGACGTTTCATACCGAAAATATGCCAATTACTGAAAACAGCAATGGGTCATATTTTGCCCAAACCCCCCTGCAGTTTTTAAAATGTCTGAAATGTCGGAAATTTGACTCCTGAGCGTGATTTTTTATCCGAATTCTGACTCTGCACCTATTTTCAGTTTCATATTACGACTTTTTATACCGAAAATATGCCAATTACTGAAAACGGCGATGGGTCATATTTTGCCCAAACCCCCCTGCAGTTTTCAAAATGTCTGAAATGTCGGAAATTTGACTCCTGAGCGTGATTTTTTATCTGAATTCTGACTCTCTGCACCTATTTTCAGTTTCAAATTACGACTTTTTATACCGAAAATATGCCAATTACTGAAAACGGCGATGGGTCATATTTTGCCCAAACCCCCCTGCAGTTTTTAAAATGTCTGAAATGTCGGAAATTTGACTCCTGAGCGTGATTTTTGAGCCGAATTCTGACTCTCTGCACCTATTTTCAGTTTCAAATTACGACGTTTTATACCGAAAATATGCCATTTATTGTAAACAGCGATGGGTCATATTTTGCCCAAACCCCCCTGCAGTTTTCAAAATGTCTGAAATGTCGGAAATTTGACTCCTGAGCGTGATTTTTTATCTGAATTCTGACTCTCTGCACCTATTTTCAGTTTCAAATTACGACTTTTTATACCGAAAATATGCTAATTACTGAAAACGACGATGGGTTATATTTTGCCCAAACCCCCCTGCAGTTTTCAAAATGTCAGAGATGTCGGAAATTTCACTCCTGAGCGTGATTTTTGAGCCGAATTCTGACTCTCTGCACCTATTTTCAGTTTCAAATTACGACGTTTCATACCGAAAATATGCCAATTACTGAAAACGGCGATTGGTCATATTTTGCCCAAACCCCCCTGCAGTTTTCAAAATGTCTGAAATGTCGGAAATTTGACTCCTGAGCGTGATTTTTGAGCCGAATTCTGACTCTCTGCACCTATTTTCAGTTTCAAATTACGACGTTTCATACCGAAAATATGCCAATTACTGAAAACGGCGATGGGCCATATTTTGCCCAAACCCCCCTGCAGTTTTCAAAATGTCTGAAATGTCGGAAATTTGACTCCTGAGCGTGATTTTTGAGCCGAATTCTGACTCTCTGCACCTATTTTCAGTTTCAAATTACGACGTTTCATACCGAAAATATGCCAATTACTGTAAACGGCGATGGGTCATATTTTGCCCAAACCCCCCTGCAGTTTTCAAAATGTCTGAAATGTCGGAAATTTGACTCCTGAGCGTGATTTTTTATCCGAATTCTGACTCTCTGCCCCTTTTTTCAGTTTCAAATTACGAATTTTTATACCGAAAATATGCTAATTACTGAAAACGGCGATGGGTCATATTTTGCCCAAACCCCCCTGCAGTTTTCAAAATGTCTGAAATGTCGGAAATTTGACTCCTGAGCGTGATTTTTGAGCCGAATTCTGACTCTCTGCACCTATTTTCAGTTTCAAATTACGACGTTTCATACCGAAAATATGCCAATTACTGAAAACGGCGATGGGTCATATTTTGCCCAAACCCCCCTGCAGTTTTCAAAATGTCTGAAATGTCGGAAATTTGACTCCTGAGCGTGATTTTTGAGCCGAATTCTGAATCTCTGTACCTATTTTCAGTTTCAAATTACGACGTTTTATACCGAAAATATGCCAATTACTGTAAACGGCGATGGGTCATATTTTGCCCAAACCCCCCTGCAGTTTTCAAAATGTCTGAAATGTCGGAAATTTGACTCCTGAGCGTGATTTTTTATCCGAATTCTGACTCTCTGCACCTATTTTCAGTTTCAAATTACGACGTTTTATACCGAAAATATGCCAATTACTGAAAACGGCGATGGGTCATATTTTGCCCAAACCCCCCTGCAGTTTTCAAAATGTCTGAAATGTTGGAAATTTGACTCCTGAGCGTGATTTTTGAGCCGAATTCTGACTCTCTGCACTTATTTTCAGTTTCAAATTACGACTTTTTATACCGAAAATATGCCAATTACTGAAAACGGCGATGGGTCATATTTTGCCTAAACCCCCCTCCAGTTTTCAAAATGTTTGAAATGTCGGAAATTTGACTCCTGAGCGGGATTTTTGAGCCGAATTCTGACTCTCTGCACCTATTTTCAGTTTCAAATTACGACGTTTCATACCGAAAATATGCCAATTACTGTAAACGGCGATGGGTCATATTTTACCCAAACCCCCTGCAGTTTTCAAAATGTCTGAAATGCCGGAAATTTAACTCCTGAGCGTGATTTTTTATCCGAATTCTGACTCTCTGCACCTATTTTCAGTTTCAAATTTCGACGTTTCATACCGAAAATATGCCAATTACTGAAAACGGCGATGGGTCATATTTTGCCCAAACCCCCCTGCAGATTTTAAAATGTCTGAAATGTGAGAAATTTGACTCCTGAGCATGATTTTTGAGCCGAATTCTGACTCTCTGCACCTATTTTCAGTTTCAAATTACGACTTTTTATACCGAAAATATGCCAATTACTGAAAACGGCGATGGGTCATATTTTGCCCAACACCCCTGCAGTTTTCAAAATGTCTGAAATGTCTGAAATTTGACTCCTGAGCGTGAATTTTTGAGCCGAATTCTGACTCTCTGCACCTATTTTCAGTTTCAAATTACGACTTTTTAAACCGAAAATATGGCAATTACTGAAAACGGCGATGGGTCATATTTTGCCGAAACCCCCATGCAGTTTTCAAAATGTCTGAAATGTCGGAAATTTGACTCCTGAGCGGGATTTTTGAGCCGAATTCTGATTCTCTGCACGTATTTTCAGTTTCAAATTACGAAGTTTCATACCGAAAATATGCCAATTACTGAAAACGGCGATGGGTCATATTTTGCCCAAACACCCCTGCAGTTTTCAAAATGTCTGAAATGTCGGAAATTTGACTCCTGAGCGTGATTTTTGAGCCGAATTCTGACTCTCTGCACCTATTTTCAGTTTCAAATTACGACTTTTTATACCGAAAATATGCCAATTACTGAAAACGGCGATGGGTCATATTTTGCCCAAACCCCCCTGCAGTTTTCAAAATGTCTGAAATGTCGGAAATTTGACTCCTGAGCGTGATTTTTTATCCGAATTCTGACTCTCTGCACCTATTTTCAGTTTCAAATTACGACTTTTTATACCGAACATATGCCAATTACTGAAAATGGCGATGGGTCATATTTTGCCGAAACCCCCCTGCAGTTTTCAAAATGTCTGAAATGTCGGAAATTTGACTCCTGAGCGTGATTTTTGAGCCGAATTCTGACTCTCTGCACCTATTTTCAGTTTCAAATTACGACGTTTCATACCGAAAATATGCCAATTACTGAAAACGGCGATTGGTCATATTTTGCCCAAACCCCCCTGCAGTTTTCAAAATGTCTGAAATGTCGGAAATTTGACTCCTGAGCGTGATTTTTGAGCCGAATTCTGACTCTCTGCACCTATTTTCAGTTTCAAATTACGACGTTTCATTCCGAAAATATGCCAATTACTGAAAACGGCGATGGGCCATATTTTGCCCAAACCCCCCTGCAGTTTTCAAAATGTCTGAAATGTCGGAAATTTGACTCCTGAGCGTTATTTTTGAGCCGAATTCTGACTCTCTGCACCTATTTTCAGTTTCAAATTACGACGTTTCATACCGAAAATATGCCAATTACTGTAAACGGCGATGGGTCATATTTTGCCCAAACCCCCCTGCAGTTTTCAAAATGTCTGAAATGTCGGAAATTTGACTCCTGAGCGTGATTTTTTATCCGAATTCTGACTCTCTGCCCCTTTTTTCAGTTTCAAATTACGAATTTTTATACCGAAAATATGCTAATTACTGAAAACGGCGATGGGTCATATTTTGCCCAAACCCCCCTGCAGTTTTCAAAATGTCTGAAATGTCGGAAATTTGACTCCTGAGCGTGATTTTTGAGCCGAATTCTGACTCTCTGCACCTATTTTCAGTTTCAAATTACGACGTTTCATACCGAAAATATGCCAATTACTGAAAACGGCGATGGGTCATATTTTGCCCAAACCCCCCTGCAGTTTTCAAAATGTCTGAAATGTCGGAAATTTGACTCCTGAGCGTGATTTTTGAGCCGAATTCTGGATCTCTGTACCTATTTTCAGTTTCAAATTACGACGTTTTATACCGAAAATATGCCAATTACTGTAAACGGCGATGGGTCATATTTTGCCCAAACCCCCCTGCAGTTTTCAAAATGTCTGAAATGTCGGAAATTTGACTCCTGAGCGTGATTTTTTATCCGAATTCTGACTCTCTGCACCTATTTTCAGTTTCAAATTACGACGTTTTATACCGAAAATATGCCAATTACTGAAAACGGCGATGGGTCATATTTTGCCCAAACCCCCCTGCAGTTTTCAAAATGTCTGAAATGTTGGAAATTTGACTCCTGAGCGTGATTTTTGAGCCGAATTCTGACTCTCTGCACTTATTTTCAGTTTCAAATTACGACTTTTTATACCGAAAATATGCCAATTACTGAAAACGGCGATGGGTCATATTTTGCCTAAACCCCCCTCCAGTTTTCAAAATGTCTGAAATGTCGGAAATTTGACTCCTGAGCGGGATTTTTGAGCCGAATTCTGACTCTCTGCACCTATTTTCAGTTTCAAATTACGACGTTTCATACCGAAAATATGCCAATTACTGTAAACGGCGATGGGTCATATTTTACCCAAACCCCCTGCAGTTTTCAAAATGTCTGAAATGCCGGAAATTTGACTCCTGAGCGTGATTTTTTATCCGAATTCTGACTCTCTGCACCTATTTTCAGTTTCAAATTTCGACGTTTCATACCGAAAATATGCCAATTACTGAAAACGGCGATGGGTCATATTTTGCCCAAACCCCCCTGCAGATTTTAAAATGTCTGAAATGTGAGAAATTTGACTCCTGAGCATGATTTTTGAGCCGAATTCTGACTCTCTGCACCTATTTTCAGTTTCAAATTACGACTTTTTATACCGAAAATATGCCAATTACTGAAAACGGCGATGGGTCATATTTTGCCCAACACCCCTGCAGTTTTCAAAATGTCTGAAATGTCTGAAATTTGACTCCTGAGCGTGAATTTTTGAGCCGAATTCTGACTCTCTGCACCTATTTTCAGTTTCAAATTACGACTTTTTAAACCGAAAATATGGCAATTACTGAAAACGGCGATGGGTCATATTTTGCCGAAACCCCCATGCAGTTTTCAAAATGTCTGAAATGTCGGAAATTTGACTCCTGAGCGTGATTTTTGAGCCGAATTCTGACTCTCTGCACCTATTTTCAGTTTCATATTACGAAGTTTCATACCGAAAATATGCCAATTACTGAAAACGGCGATGGGTCATATTTTGCCCAAACACCCCTGCAGTTTTCAAAATGTCTGAAATGTCGGAAATTTGACTCCTGAGCGTGATTTTTGAGCCGAATTCTGACTCTCTGCACCTATTTTCAGTTTCAAATTACGACTTTTTATACCGAAAATATGCCAATTACTGAAAACGGCGATGGGTCATATTTTGCCCAAACCCCCCTGCAGTTTTCAAAATGTCTGAAATGTCGGAAATTTGACTCCTGAGCGTGATTTTTTATCCGAATTCTGACTCTCTGCACCTATTTTCAGTTTCAAATTACGACTTTTTATACCGAAAATATGCCAATTACTGAAAATAGCGATGGGTCATATATTGCCCAAACCCCCCTGCAGTTTTCAAAATGTCGGAAATTTGACTCCTGAGCGTGATTTTTGAGCCGAATTCTGACTCTCTGCACTTATTATCAGTTTCAAATTACGACTTTTTATACCGAAAATATGCCAATTACTGAAAACGGCGATGGGTCATATTTTGCCCAAACCCCCCTCCAGTTTTCAAAATGTCTGAAATGTCGGAAATTTGACTCCTGAGCGTGATTTTTGAGCTGAATTCTGACTCTCTGCACCTATTTTCAGTTTCAAATTACGACGTTTCATACCGAAAATATGCCAATTACTGAAAACGGCGATGGGTCATATTTTGCCCAAACCCTCCTGCAGTTTTTAAAATGTCTGAAATGTGAGAAATTTGACTCCTGAGCGTGATTTTTGAGCCGAATTCTGACTCTCTGCACCTATTTTCAGTTTCAAATTACGACGTTTCATACCGAAAAATATGCCAATTACTGTAAACGGCGATGGGTCATATTTTGCACAAACCCCCCTGCAGTTTTCAAAATGTCTGAAATGTCGGAATTTTGGCTCCTGAGCGTGATTTTTTATCCGAATTCTGACTCTCTGCACCTATTTTCAGTTTCAAATTACGACTTTTTATACCGAAAATATGCAAATTACTGAAAACGGCGATGGGTCATATTTTGCCCAAACCCCCCTGCAGTTTTCAAAATGTCTGAAATGTCGGAAATTTGACTCCTGAGCGTGATTTTTTATCCGAATTCTGACTCTCTGCACCTATTTTCAGTTTCAAATTACGACGTTTTATACCGAAAATATGCCAATTACTGAAAACGGTGATGGGTCATATTTTGCCCAAACCCCCCTGCAGTTTTCAAAATGTCTGAAATGTCGGAAATTTGACTTCTGAGCGTGATTTTTGAGCCGAATTCTGACTCTCTGCACTTATTTTCAGTTTCAAATTACGACTTTTTATACCGAAAATATGCCAATTACTGAAAACGGCGATGGGTCATATTTTGCCTAAACCCCCCTCCAGTTTTCAAAATGTCTGAAATGTCGGAAATTTGACTCCTGAGCGGGATTTTTGAGCCGAATTCTGACTCTCTGCACCTATTTTCAGTTTCAAATTACGACGTTTCATACCGAAAATATGCCAATTACTGTAAACGGCGATGGGTCATATTTTACCCAAACCCCCTGCAGTTTTCAAAATGTCTGAAATGTCGGAAATTTGACTCCTGAGCGTGATTTTTGAGCTGAATTCTGACTCTCTGCACCTATTTTCAGTTTCAAATTTCGACGTTTCATACCGAAAATATGCCAATTACTGAAAACGGCGATGGGTCATATTTTGCCCAAACCCCCCTGCAGATTTTAAAATGTCTGAAATGTGAGAAATTTGACTCCTGAGCATGATTTTTGAGCCGAATTCTGACTCTCTGCACCTATTTTCAGTTTCAAATTACGACGTTTCATACCGAAAATATGCCAATTACTGAAAACGGCAATGGGTCATATTTTGCCCAAACCCCCCTGCAGTTTTCAAAATGTCTGAAATGTCGGAAATTTGACTCCTGAGCGTGAATTTTTATCCGAATTCTGACTCTCTGCACCTATTTTCAGTTTCAAATTACGACTTTTTATACCGAAAATGTGCCAATTACTGAAAACGGCGATGGGTCATATTTTGCCCAACACCCCTGCAGTTTTCAAAATGTCTGAAATGTCTGAAATTTGACTCCTGAGCGTGAATTTTTGAGCCGAATTCTGACTCTCTGCACCTATTTTCAGTTTCAAATTACGACTTTTTAAACCGAAAATATGGCAATTACTGAAAACGGCGATGGGTCATATTTTGCCGAAACCCCCCTGCAGTTTTCAAAATGTCTGAAATGTCGGAAATTTGACTCCTGAGCGTGATTTTTGAGCCGAATTCTGACTCTCTGCACCTATTTTCAGTTTCAAATTACGACGTTTCATACCGAAAATATGCCAATTACTGAAAACGGCGATGAGTCATATTTTGCCCAAACCCCGCTGTAGTTTTCAAAATGTCTGAAATGTCGGAAATTTGACTCCTGAGCGTGATTTTTTATCCGAATTCTGACTCTCTGCACCTATTTTCAGTTTCAAATTAAGACTTTTTATACCGAAAATATGCCAATTACTGAAAACGGCGATGGGTCATATTTTGCCCAAACCCCCCTGCAGTTTTCAAAATGTCTGAAATGTCGGAAATTTGACTCCTGAGCGGGATTTTTGAGCCGAATTCTGATTCTCTGCACCTATTTTCAGTTTCAAATTACGAAGTTTCATCCCGAAAATATGCCAATTACTGAAAACGGCGATGGGTCATATTTTGCCCAAACCCCCCTGCAGTTTTCAAAATGTCTGAAATGTCGGAAATTTGACTCCTGAGCGTGATTTTTTATCCGAATTCTGACTCTCTGCACCTATTTTCAGTTTCAAATTACGACTTTTTATACCGAACATATGCCAATTACTGAAAATGGCGATGGGTCATATTTTGCCGAAACCCCCCTGCAGTTTTCAAAATGTCTGAAATGTCGGAAATTTGACTCCTGAGCGTGATTTTTGAGCCGAATTCTGACTCTCTGCACCTCTTTTCAGTTTCAAATTACGTTTCATACCGAAAATATGCCAATTACTGAAAACGGCGATGGGTCATATTTTGCCCAAATCCCCCTGCAGTTTTCAAAATGTCTGAAATGTCGGAAATTTGACTCCTGAGCATGATTTTTTATCCGAATTCTGACTCTCTGCACCTATTTTCAGTTTCAAATTACGACTTTTTATACCGAAAATATGCCAATTACTGAAAATGGCGATGGGTAATATTTTGCCCAAACCCCCCTGCAGTTTTCAAAATGTCGGAAATTTGACTCCTGAGCGTGATTTTTGAGCCGAATTCTGACTCTCTGCACTTATTATCAGTTTCAAATTACGACTTTTTATACCGAAAATATGCCAATTACTGAAAACGGCGATGGGTCATATTTTGCCCAAACCCCCCTGCAGTTTTCAAAATGTCTGAAACGTCGGAAATTTGACTCCTGAGCGGGGTTTTTGAGCCGAATTCTGACTCTCTGCACCTATTTTCAGTTTCAAATTACGACGTTTCATACCGAAAATATGCCAATTACTGTAAACGGCGATGGGTCATTTTACCCAAACCCCCCCCGCAGTTTTCAAAATGTCTGAAATGCCAGAAATTTGACTCCTGAGCGTGATTTTTTATCCGAATTCTGACTCTCTGCACCTATTTTCAGTTTCAAATTACGACTTTTTATACCGAAAATATGCCAATTACTGAAAACGGCGATGGGTCATATTTTGCCCAAACCCCCCTCCAGTTTTCAAAATGTCTGAAATGTCGGAAATTTGACTCCTGAGCGTGATTTTTGAGCTGAATTCTGACTCTCTGCACCTATTTTCAGTTTCAAATTACGACGTTTCATACCGAAAATATGCCAATTACTGAAAACGGCGATGGGTCATATTTTGCCCAAACCCTCCTGCAGTTTTTAAAATGTCTGAAATGTGAGAAATTTGACTCCTGAGCGTGATTTTTGAGCCGAATTCTGACTCTCTGCACCTATTTTCAGTTTCAAATTACGACGTTTCATACCGAAAAATATGCCAATTACTGTAAACGGCGATGGGTCATATTTTGCCCAAACCCCCCTGCAGTTTTCAAAATGTCTGAAATGTCGGAATTTTGGCTCCTGAGCGTGATTTTTTATCCGAATTCTGACTCTCTGCACCTATTTTCAGTTTCAAATTACGACTTTTTATACCGAAAATATGCCAATTACTGAAAACGGCGATGGGTCATATTTTGCCCAAACCCCCCTGCAGTTTTCAAAATGTCTGAAATGTCGGAAATTTGACTCCTGAGCGTGATTTTTGAGCCGAATTCTGACTCTCTGCACCTATTTTCAGTTTCAAATTACGACGTTTCATACCGAAAATATGCCAATTACTGAAAACGGCGATGGGTCATATTTTGCCCAAACCCCCCTGTAGTTTTCAAAATGTCTGAAATGTCGGAAATTTGACTCCTGAGCGTGATTTTTGAGCCGAATTCTGTCTCTCTGCACCTATTTTCAGTTTCAAATTACTACTTTTTATACCGAAAATATGCCAATTACTGAAAACGGCGATGGGTCATATTTTGCCCAAACCCCCCTGCAGTTTTCAAAATGTCTGAAATGTCGGAAATTTGACTCCTGAGCGGGATTTTTGAGCCGAATTCTGATTCTCTGCACCTATTTTCAGTTTCAAATTACGACGTTTCATACCGAAAATATGCCAATTACTGAAAACAGCGATGGGTCATATTTTGCCCAAACCCCCCCTGCAGTTTTCAAAATGTCTGAAATGTCGGAAATTTGACTCCTGAGCGGGATTTTTGAGCCGAATTCTGACTCTCTGCACCTATTTTCAGTTTCAAATTACGACGTTTCATACCGAAAATATGCCAATTACTGAAAACGGCGATGGGTCATATTTTGCCCAAACCCCCCTGTAGTTTTCAAAATGTCTGAAATGTCGGAAATTTGACTCCTGAGCGTGATTTTTGAGCCGAATTCTGACTCTCTGCACCTATTTTCAGTTTCAAATTACTACTTTTTATACCGAAAATATGCCAATTACTGAAAACGGCGATGGGTCATATTTTGCCCAAACCCCCCTGCAGTTTTCAAAATGTCTGAAATGTCGGAAATTTGACTCCTGAGCGGGATTTTTGAGCCGAATTCTGATTCTCTGCACCTATTTTCAGTTTCAAATTACGACGTTTCATACCGAAAATATGCCAATTACTGAAAACGGCGATGGGTCATATTTTGCCCAAACCCCCCCTGCAGTTTTCAAAATGTCTGAAATGTCGGAAATTTGACTCCTGAGCGTGATTTTTGAGCCGAATTCTGACTCTCTGCACCTATTTTCAGTTTCAAATTACGATGTTTCATACCGAAAATATGCCAATTACTGAAAACGGCGATGGGGTCATATTTTGCCCAAACCCCCCTGCAGTTTTTAAAATGTCTGAAATGTCGGAAATTTGACTCCTGAGCGTGATTTTTGAGCCGAATTCTGACTCTCTGCACCTATTTTCAGTTTCAAATTATGACTTTTATACCGAAAATATGCCAATTACTGAAAACGGCAATGGGTCATATTTTGCCCAAACCCCCCTGCAGTTTTCAAAATGTCTGAAATGTCGGAAATTTGACTCCTGAGCGTGATTTTTTATCCGAATTCCGACTCTCTGCACCTATTTTCAGTTTCAAATTACGACTTTTTATACCGAAAATATGCCAATTACTGAAAATGGCGATGGGTCATATTTTGCCCAAACCCCCCTGCAGTTTTCAAAATGTCTGAAATGTCGGAAATTTGACTCCTGAGCGTGATTTTTGAGCCGAATTCTGACTCTCTGCACTTATTTTCAGTTTCAAATTACGACTTTTTATACCGAAAATATGCCAATTACTGAAAACGGCGATGGGTCATATTTTGCCCAAACCCCCCTGCAGTTTTCAAAAAGTTTGAAATGTCGGAAATTTGACTCCTGAGCGTGATTTTTGAGCCGAATTCTGACTCTCTGCACCTATTTTCAGTTTCAAATTACGATGTTTCATACCGAAAATATGCCAATTACTGTAAACGGCAATGGGTCATATTTTGCCCAAACCCCCCTGCAGTTTTCAAAATGTCTGAAATGTCGGAAATTTGACTCCTGAGCGTGATTTTTTATCCGAATTCTGACTCTCTGCACCTATTTTCAGTTTCAAATTACGACTTTTTATACCGAAAATATGCCAATTACTGAAAACGGCGATGGGTCATATTTTGCCCAAACCCCCCTGCAGTTTTCAAAATGTCTGAAATGTCGGAAATTTGACTCCTGAGCATGATTTTTGAGCTGAATTCTGACTCTCTGCACCTATTTTCATTTTCAAGTTACGACTTTTTATACCGAAAATATGCCAATTAGTGAAAACGACGATGGGTCATATTTTGCCCAAACTTCCCTACAGTTTTCAAAATATCTGAAATGTCGGAAATTTGACTCCTGAGCGTGATTTTTGAGCCGAATTCTGACTCTCTGCACCTATTTTCATTTTCAAATTACGGCTTTTTATACCGAAAATATGCCAATTACTGAAAACGATGATGGGTCATATTTTGCCCAAACCCCCCTACAGTTTTCAAAATATCTGAAATGTCGGAAATTTGACTCCTGAGCGTGATTTTTTAGCCGAATTCTGACTCTCTGCACCTATTTTCATTTTCAAATTACGCCTTTTTATACCGAAAATATGCCAATTACTGAAAACGGCGATGGGTCATATTTTGCCCAAAGCCCCTTGCAATTTTCAAGATATCTGAAATGTTGGAAATTTGACTCCTGAACGTGATTTTTGAGCCTAAGTCTGACTCTCTGCACCTATTTTCAGTTTCAAATTACGACTTTTTATATCGAAAATATGCCAATTACTGAAAACGACGATGGGTCATATTTTGCCCAAACCCCCCTACAGTTTTCAAAATATCTTTAATGTCGGTAATTTGACTCCTAAGTGTTATTTTTGAGCTGAATTCTGACTCTCTACACCTATTTTCATTTTCAAATTACAACTTTTTATACCGAAAATATGCCAATTACTGAAAACAGCGATGGGTCATATTTATTCCAAACCCCCCCTGCAGTTTTCAAATTATCTGAAATGACGGAAATTTGACTCCTGGGCGTGATTTTTGAGCCAAATTCTGACTCTTGGCACCTATTTTCATTTTCAAATTACGACTTTTTATACCAAAAATATGCCAATTACTGAAAACAGAGATAGGTCATATTTTGCCAAAACCCCTCTGCAGTTTTCAAAATATCTGAAATGTCGAAAATTTGACTCCTGAGCGTGATATTTGAAGCTATTTGAACCACTTTCCCGCCGGCACTCGGATGGTAATCTTGGGGATAGCATTTTATCAAATCACCTCATTCTTTGGGGCACACGTGAGGAACACAAATGCAAACAAGCCTGAATGGTCCCCAGGAATATATGCGACTGAAAACTCACACCCCAAAAGTGACTCGAACCCATACTGCCAGGAGCAACGCAACTGGTATCTACAGGACGCCTTAATCCGCTTTCCTGTAGATACCAGTTGCGTTGCTCATGGTGCTCATGGGTTCTGTAACAGAACCCATGAGCACCACACCAGAAATAAATACAGTTTTGATATTCCTAGAGTACGACTTAATCAAACTAGAAATGCTCTACAAATCAAGGGACCCAGAATGTGGAATGACCTTCCCAACCATGTTAAAGACTGTACCTCTCTCAACCAGTTTAAGATACAAATGAAGCTATACCTAATAAATTCCCTGTAACCTACCTTACCCCTCTATTGTCAACCAATGTCTGTTTTTTTTAAATGACACTGTTGACCAAATTGTATTTGTGCTGCTTTTTCAGCCATGTTCCCCCCTTTTTATCTCTTTTTTTTATTTGTTCTCAACTCATTTTATTCTTTATGCTCAATTAGTATTAAGCTTTAGTCATTTAAGTTTTTCATGCCCGAAACGCTTTGCGTAATAGTGGCTTCAGGCATTGTATGTACTAGCCCTATCTATAAATCCATCACTCTCTGTAAAATCTCTTGTATGTATGTACCTTACCTAAATAAACATTTGATTTGATATATACTGTGTATGTGTGTGTTATATATATATATATATATATATATATATATATATATATATATATATATATATATATATATATATATATATATATATATATATATATATATGCGGAAAATCCACAGAGAAATATGAAATGAGGTGAACGTTTCGGCTTGTTAAAGCCTTTGTCAACACCAGACTGATGGTCAGTCTGGTGTTGGCAAAGGCTTTAACAAGCCGAAACGTTCACCTCATTTCATATTTCTCTGTGGATTTTCCGCATAAAATGATCAGTGTTTTGTGATCGTCAATAATTGCATATATATATATATATATATATATATATATATATATATATATATATATATATATATATATATATATATATATATATATATATATATATATATATTTATATATATATATATATATTATATATATATATATATAAATATATTATATATATATATATATATCACAAAGAACTCTTTTTGACCCGGCCAGGATTCGAACCCATGCCATCTAGGATGGCATGGGTTCGTACAGTCGCATATAGTCCTGGGGACCATTCAGGCTTGTTTGCATTTGTGTACTGTGTACCTAAACGTACACAGTACCGTGACCACCACACCAATGATCGTCTATGGTTGTGGCTCACTGCTTGCTTGTCTTACTAAGAATCTGTCTAAAGACATTTGTTTTTCATATGCAGGCGACGAGTCACAATAACGTGGCTAAAGTATGTTGACCAGACCACACACTAGAAGGTGAAGGGACAACGATGTTTCGGTCCATCCTGGACCATTCTCAAGTCGATTGACAATCGACTTCAGAATGGTCCAGGACAGACCGAAACGTCGTCATCCCTTCACCTTCTAGTGTGTGGTCTGGTCAATGTACTTTAGTCACGTTATTGTGACTCGTTGCCTGCATATGAAAAATAAATGTCTTTAGACAGATTCGTAGTAAGACAAGCGAGCAGTGAGCCACAACCATGTCCTAGTGGTATGCCTGTAAAATGTAAAAGAAAGAGTTCCTCAGAAATGTCATCACTGCTGTTATAATGGAAGGGGACTCCCCCTCCCAAACACTAACACCTCTCCTTCTCCTCACAGTCTTCCATACACCAACAAGAGTCCTCATTCAAGGTAAGATATACATACAGTACTGGATTGTAGCTAGTACAAAATGAGTGTCATTCGATATAAAATGTATTTTTAAGTTAATATTTTTGGGGGTATGGAACGGATTAATTTAATTTACATTATTTATGGAAAACTTCATTTTGGTTGACAATTTAATGGTTGACAACACGTCTCTGGGAACTGATTACAATCGTAAACATAAGTACCACTGTAATTGATTTAAAGACGATGGTAGATGCTGGTGATCGTAGGAGACTGGTGGAGTGTTTAAAGTGTGTAGGTACCCATGTGGAAAGCTTGGGGGAGTCATCGAGGGACCCACCAGAGAGTTATTTTAATACAGTATACATTATTCACCTTTTTTACCTTGTTAAGTTAACCTTGCCTCCATCTGCAAGATTTGATAAAGTTCTTATAATTAAAACATTCTTAGTAAGTTATACTCTCATCTTAGTGTTTCTCTCAGTCTATAATTAACACGCACAAATAAAGATCTTGGTATAAAAGATATTACAATCATTAAAAATGACACACTAACCTGATCTTTGTAGCTAGCCACCATGCGTTGTTCATTTAATATATAAACATCACGGACAGTGTTTACAGCTAATAAATTTTGAGTAGACCCCCATGCAACCTGAAAAATAAAAGTGTTTGAACAAATGAGAGAAAGAGGATTGTAAAGACTAAGTGTGCTTGTTCAGTATGATGTAATATTATAGCAAATTGGTGCTATATAGTACACACAACCTACATTTACTTTGGTTTAAACAAAAATTAAGACTTTGACTTAATGTGAAAAAGCCCTTTTCTGAGCAGAATCAATCAGGTGCAAAAAAAAAAAAAAAAATTATCTGCTTGTCACACCTAAATTCATGCACAGTTAAAATCAAATGGGTAGAACACCTGGAGAAAAATTACATAATAACAGACAGAGAGTATGGTTTTCAATCTGGAAAATCCTGTGTGATGAATTTACTTCGTTTCTTTGACAGACCCACAGAGATTTTACAGAAAAAGAAAAAAAAGAGATACTGAAGTTAGGTTGACTGCATTTATCTAGACCTAAAAAACCCACCGTTGTATGTAATGAAACGCTATTTTCTGGGCGAGTCCCAGAGGCTCCCCGGAGCTATCCAGGCTGAATGGAGATGTATAACTTTCTCGCATAAGTCAAGGTGAATGGAGTTCTTGCCTACTGGGGACCACGAGCCAGAACCTGGCTCCCTCAGAGAGGCACGAGGAGCAATGGCCTATAGAAACCCTTGTGTGGTTGGGAGCATTCTATGTTTGCCATCGACCGGGATAGGCACCCAGATAGGTAGGCGCCTAAAAACAAACCCCTATTCTGGTGAAAATATTGCTACCGAAAGCCGAACAAGTGGACAGAACTCCCCAAACAAAAGTAGCAAACTAGCATGACGTCATCACGTCGCCGCACCACCGTCTGTGCAACTCCCCTCTCTCCAGGAAGGGGTAGGGGGAGCCCCAGACCCTCCACGCCGGCAATCCAACTGGTAGTTCGTGGCTGATGGGTTTACTGGCCAGTCAGGTGCCTTTGGCTCTACTTTTGTTTCAGTTCTGTGCCTTGTAGTGTGGGCTGTCTCTACTGGTGGTGTGAGAGCCAGGAGTGATATTCCACGGTACTCAGGCTGCATGCGCCTAGGGTTTTCTTTCCTAGGTGCCCTGTGAGTACTTCCCTTGGGGGCTTGGGGCCACCTTCCACAAGTCTCCTTGGGATCTACCTCCGCTGTGTCTTTTACTGCTCGGTACTGGGCCGCCCTTGGGGTCAGCTGTTTTTTTTTTTTGCCCAAGTTTGTCTCTGGGTAGGAGGTAGTTTTCATTATTGGTAGGGGCGCGAGGTACTGCACAGCTAGTCTTCTACAATTATAGCGGCTGGTTCTGTTCCGCCTGGGTACGTGTCCTCTTGCGGGGTTTTTCTTTTGTTTTTGTTTTCTGCCTGGTTGGAGGGTCTCCCTGTTCTTCTCTTCGCTTGGTCAGGGTTTGTGTTTTTCTCCTGTTAAGGTGGAGTCTCCCACTTGGCCCTGTGAGTGGACACGTCCCGGGGGTTCAGCTTTTAGCAGTTTGTTTGGTAGACTTGGGTGCCGGTTCACAGTACCCTGCCTGGGCTTCCCTGAGCATGTAAACAAGGCCAAGGGCCCTGGAAAACCCCATGGGTGCTCTGTGGTCCAATCGAGGTGACCCTTGAGTCTCCTCTTGCTTCCTGCGAGTTTGATGGGTTGCTCTGTCCCCTTGTCTCAGGGTGACATTCATCGATTATGCCTCCGCCTTGCTGCCTGTTGGGTCAGTGATGCTTTGGCCCGGAGTCGTGTGACGTTTGTTGTCTATTCGTACTCCAGTTCCCCACGTCACTCATTCTGATATGCGGGTACAGGCAGCATCCACATTGCATGCTAGGTTTAGGTTGCTGCAACGAGCTGGGTTGATTGCAGCCCCAGATGCCCCGAGACTGCCCCGTTTTGGTTATAGGGACCCGGACTTGGGGGTGGGGGTCGCTTCAGCTCTGGTTCCGCCCACCCCTTCTGGTCCATCCCCCTTCAGTTGTGCATTTGAATCCTCCCTCCATGCTTCCAGCTCCGTAATATCTGCAGGTTTGGGGTCGGGACAGGGTTTCATTGGTGTTGAGACTCAGGCAGTCTCGGGGGTTTTCTTCTTCCGGGGTGGCGGCGGAGGCCTTCGAGCCTGTTCCTCCAGCCGTGCTGTAAGGGTCTGACCAATGGGCTCCCTTCCTTAGAGGATGAGATTGTGTGGTCTGGCGACACTGTCGGGCGGGCGCTTGTTCTCGATTTTGGTGGGGTGTGGGTGTTGTGTGTTTTGCTTGACCACTTTGTGTGGGTCTTGCTGTGGCCTTCCTTGGTCAGTGTTTCTTGTTTTTCGTTACACTGTGGGAAGCAGCCTTGGTCTTCGGTGCTTTTTGTTTAGTTTTTCGTCCCCTGAATCTTTTCTTGGTATTCTTTGTACTCTCTTCTTCCTTCCAGGTTTTGTTCTCACCTAGTTGTCCTCCCCTGGTTGTGCTTGTGGGAGAGAATAGATTGACAGCTATTCACAGTCAATCAGGCATTCACAGTCAATCAGCCATTTACAGTCAATCAAGCATTCAGTCAATCAAGCTTTCACAGTCAATCAGGGTTTTACAGTCGCAACCAGTCGGTCAGTAAAATATATGAGTTCAATGACAGGCGCTCAGGGAATATGCTTCTCGATCCATCATGCTGGTAGCAAGGAAGCCCACCGTATTAATAATAAAAAAATTAACACCGTCCATATGGCTGGGAGAGGTACATCTGGGGGGGGAGGAGTCCTATGTGGGGGGATGAGGGGATGGAGGCAGTGTGGAGGGAGCGGGATGGGGGGATGGAGGTAGTGGGGAGGGTGACCAGCTCTGCCAACTATCTCACTATTGCCCGCCTGCACACACTGACACCTGCCTGACCACTGTTGCCCACCTATCCACCCACTTTGCTGCCCGCCCCTCCACCATCCATCCATTCAGTCCCCTTCCACTATCCATCCATCCAGTCCCCTCACCATCCATCTATCCATCCAATCTTCTCACCATCCATCCAGTCCCCTCACCATCCATCCATCCATCCATCCAGTCCCCTCACCATCCATCCATCCAGTACTATCACCATCCATCCATCCAGTCCTTTCACCATCCATCCATCCAGTCCCCTCTCCATCCATCCAGTACTATCACCATCCATCCATCCATCCATCCATCCATCCATCCATCCATCCAGTCCCCTCACCATCTATCCATCCAGTCCCCTCACCCTCCATCCATTCAGTCCCCCCTCACCATCCATCCATCCAGTCCCCCTCATCATCCATCTTGTTGTCCTCCTAAATAAAACATTCATGTGTGATCGTCATTAAGCGGGAGACACTGGTAAACTGTGCACTCCTCATCCCGCCTCTCGCCCAGCAGAACAGAACCACGCATTCGGTGGACCCATACATGTATAAACAAATTCCGAATACCAAGGCAAAAGTGTACCGAATTAAATTTTTCGAAGAAATTGAGTACGAGGAACGAAAAATACGAAAACAGGAGCATAGGAAAACCGAGGTTCCACTGTTCATGGATGGAGAAATATTAAAGACATTGTTTATGACCTTAGTGAGACCAAAGCTGGAATATGCACCAGCTGTATGGTACCCATATCTTAAGAAGCACACCAACTAACTGGAAAAGGTGCAAAGACATGAAACTAAATGGCTCCCAGAACTGAAAGACAAGAGGTATGAGGAAATGTCAGAGGCATTAAATATGCTAACACTGGACAGAAGAAGAAGAGGCAACATGATTGCTACACAAGAAATAGTAGCTGAAATCGACAAAATTAATATGGAAGAATTCCTGAGACTTGGAACTTCAAGTCCCATGACACTGTGAAAGCAGTGGACAAATTCACAAGGATAATGACCATGTTGTAGGCATGAAAAAACCAGCACAGAGAAAGGGAAACTTTATACGCCCACTGGCAAAATTCCAGAGACACGCTAGTAATTTTAACACAACACCATGGAGAGGTCTACTTATTACAGAATTACCCCCAGCATGGAAAGCACAGTTTCAAGAATGAACTACATTCACTTAACTGATTCTTGACCTCCACAGCACCATGTGAATAGCCAGACAAGTTGTGAGGATGACTGTTTCCTAGGATGAATTAGTCTTTGCTTAATGCAACAATTGAGTGTTGTAACTCACAAAATACTGCTAAATAAATATTTGTTATAGAGGAACTAATAGAGGTCAAAGATAATATTTTATTGAAATTGCTGGGTTAAGTTAAAGGTCAAACATAAACTGGATTAAATTTTGAATTTTTTAACATATTCTAAACTAGTTTTCCCAATAATCACATATGCATACAGGCTTTGTAACAAGACATAGCAGAAATAATACACTACAAATTTTGTATTCAAGTTCTGAATCTGCTCAACCTCATGATTCTAAACTAAGACTGTCAACAACTGGCAGCAAAGACTAATAACAACTGCCACTGGCAGTGTCTCTTGATAATTGAGAGATAAATGTATTTTATCTCTTAATTAACAATTTAATTAAATGTAATTAAGAGATGAATGTTTTCCAAATGCTCTTAAATTTGCCAAAGTCAAATCATACCTATCAAATTGCAAAATCTGAAAACAGAACTCTTAAGAAATACAAAGGACAAACCTCCATCATTATAATTATCTTCAGCTCTACCCACTGGCAAAGAGGAGTCATCACAGCAAAACACCTCACAACACAACTGACACCAACTCCCTGGCATGCCAAAATCCAAAATGCACTACAGTATATATGAATGTTTCATCTACAAAATATGATGGAATTTGTGTTTCATAAATTTATGAAACAAATGAATTACCTATTTTTGTGTCTACCTTGTGATAGTTCCCGGAATCAGACTGAGCAGTAGCAGATGGAGAGTACAAGAATGTAACAACTCTTGTATACAGTATATCTCAAAAAAAAAAAAAATAACAGCTTTGCTGTTATATACCGGGCTATAGAGACATTCTATAGTCTCTACACAACCTGGTCTCTGACCAGGCCTCCTGGTTGGTGTAACAACCTGGCTGTTATATGCTGCTCCTCACAGTCTGGTTTATGAATCACAGCCTGGATGATCAGGTATCCTGTAGGAGGTGTTTATCAAGTTCTCTTTTGAGCACTACATAGTTTAATTTAATTCTGTACTTGTACATACTACCAAATCACGGCAGTGGTGAATGTCATTCATACACTAAACTTTAAGTGTTAAAGCAGACAGAACTTTTTACCTGTTTTACTGCTCCAGAGATGATCGACGGATTTTGCAACTTCCAGTCTTTCTCTGGGTCACTCGTGTACTCATCTTCTCCGGGCTTGTGCTCTTCAAACTTCCACATGGCCACGCTCCCTAGATTTGTTCCTGCACACAAGATCTCTGAAGGAAATGGAAAATTCTTTTTATATAAACATATAGTTTCTCTTCATCATGATACAGAACAATATACCATTTTCGATTGAATGTTATTTACAATGTAGAGCCTACAGTATACCTGTATTCTTTAACTTGTCGAACATAGTCAACCATTGAGTAACAAATCCTTCCTCTATATTACACACCCACAAAAATATAAAACATTATGGTATTAAAAAGCAAAATATATAAATAAATAATAGAAATCTAGCACTGAATGCAATGCAATGCATCATTCTGATGGGGTACTTTTGTAGCTTCGGAAATTACCCACCTGGAATCTTCCAAACCTTGGGTACCAAACGGCTATTTTAATGAATCACAAGCTCCTACCAGGAGACCAGAACCATAATCTAGCCCCCATCAGTAAAGGCAAGGGAAGACTGGAGGTACAAGATCACCACACTACCCAATGGAAAGACCACCAGAAAGGTCGAGTGTACCAAAACAAGCATCTGCTTGGACAACATTTACAGTCCAATTCAAACTATATACACACTTATTGTTTAGGTCCACCTAGGCAATGAGTATGCACATAGTTCAGATCAGGGATGCCAATGTTGTCCCTGCAGTTGCCTGGTTTGGTACACACTATCTTTCAGATAGTCTTTCTTTTAGTGCTGTGGTGATCTTGCTTCTCCAGTCTCCCCCTTACCTCTCTCTACCATGGGGGAAGGGCCAGATTTTGGCCCTGGTCTCCACTAGGCAATAATGACTTGTTAAAAGTTAGGGAATATCTTAGAATCCCAGGAGAACAGCCTTCAGCAACCACAGTGATTACCCCCCCCCCCCCCAGCCTGGTCCTTCTGCTCTTGCTACATCTAGTTTTCCAGGTGTTATTTTACCTCTTGTACAATAACTTCTATTCAGTCTAATGTGTGTCTGGCTGGGGTGGCTGGCCTGGAGAACTTTAAAAATAAATTCCTATTCTTCATACAATTGCAGATCTCTTAAAGAGAAGAAAAAATACTGTAAAATAAAGAAATATGATCCGCAGTATTACATTGTATTTGTAAAACTCACTTTTATTTTCTGAATAAGTTAAACACATGATATACTCTTGATCACGATAGCTTGGTCCAGATAAACTTAGCACATAATTATCCCCGGAGTCTAAATTCCAGAGACGCACAGAACCATCTCCAGTTGACACAGCCAGCAGACCACTGCCTGCCCATGTAACCTGTACCTCAGTTCCTCGCCCACTCAACTTGACCTGAAATGCAAACCATTACATTTATTTCTATAGTGAATAACAAATATTTTATACCTACATTACAAATATATTTTAGCATACCGAATATAATGAAACACCCCTTTCTGGGCACAGCATCAGTAGCTCCTATTAACCTATGCACTGACTAGACATGACCAGACAAACTAGTCATGCCACACACCTGTGCAACTCTACCTTCCAGGACAAAGGCTCTTGCAAATCTACCTTGTTCCCTCTATTGTGCAGGGAACACTCGAGGATCAGAGATCAACCCAGTAATGAGGCAAATCTCTTGCAAACGAAAAAAAAAGTCTTAAAAGGTCAAGAAACATTCCCCATCCTTCAAGAAATCATTTGATACATGTGTGAAGCTATCACAATCAAAGCACAGAGTCAATACTGATTACTAGCTACCAAGCACATCAAGTGACCCTTTCCTCCAAGAAGTGGCATCCAAACCTTGATCAGGTCACCATCAACACAAGTCTCAGAACAAACTGCAAGGCAGAATATGTCAATCTGGTAAAAGATTTATATATAGCTAGCAATTAACCTCAAAACATTTAAATACTGTACCTTATTGACCTCAGTGACAGATCCATCTGGAGCAACAGAAAACTGCCCTAGAACCATGCCCTCCGTGATGACTACAAGCAGGTTTTTGGATTCATGATGTAAAAGTCGTTTAATGCCACCATCAGCCTGAAGAACCTCAACACAGTTACCAGTGTCACTTACATGATACAGCACACCTATGGAACAAAGCATAAATGTTTAATGATACAACATTATACAAATATCATATTTTCAGCCCATTCTCGCTAGCATTCCCATTGTCAAAAACTGTTGTACTAAAGTGCTCTAACCTAACCATCCAGAAGAATATACTGTAAAAATGCTTTAGAATTAATAAAAATGTCTCGTGGGTTAAAAATGGTACTAAAAAAAAAAATAAAAAATAAATAAATGAATGAATAAATAAATAACTAGCATTGAATGTAATGAATGCCACTTTTTGGTAGAGCCCTTGTGAATCCCTGAAGTTATCTTGCCGAGGTTGTTTCCATAATAAAAGGTCACATCAGTAGCACAAGTTCTGTTAGGCATACTGAGGACCAGAACCTAATCCCCCCTCCTCCTCCCCCCCCTCACAAGAGGCACTGGGAGGAGTGACAATTCACCACCACCCACTGATAAAGCATCCGGAAAGTCAGCAAAGCTTTACAAAGAACTGGAGGGTTCACAGAAAATGAGGTCTTGAAACAGCCAAAAACCTCCACAAACAGAACAACAAACACACAGAACAACCAAACCAAAAGAATGCCCACACCCAAGGGCCCAAGCAGAGAAATCAAAGATTCATAAATAGCCCAAGGCAAGGCTCCTCCCCGCCCCCCCCCCCCCCACACACACACACACAACCCGCCAAACACACACCAAAACTACGACATCGGTACAATGTTTGAACAAGTTTTAACACCTAACCAGTTATAGCAACCAATAGAGCAAGTGGTAACAACTTTCTAATACGTCATAAACACGTTAAGCCAAGAGGTAAAAACTTTATTACAAGTTGTAACAAGCGGAAAATAGAGACAGTTTTGGTTTGTGTTTCCAGGGAATAGCCTAACCTCTGCGGGGAACAAACTCTCAAATACACCAGAGAAGATAACCAACTGTGCAAGGGCTGCATTGGCAGGCACCCAGGGAAGAAAATCCTGAGCACATGCAGCCTGAAATACAAGAGCCAAACCCATACATCAAGCTAGGACAGAAAATATGCCCATAAAAGAAAACTGAAATAAGGAACACAACAAGAATGAGCAAATAGTCCCCATAGCACGAACAAAGCTCAAGATTGGCTGGCACTTGGTTTAAAGCACAAGAACATTATCCATGACTAGCAGACCAGATCACTACTGGTAAAACCATCCTTCATAACATCAGCAACAGAACTGGCTGGTCAAGGGGAGCAGGCTATGGGTTGGGGTCGGACCAGCCGGCTGGTGGTTGTGTTGATGATTGGCATTAATGAGTTTCAAGCTAGTTTGAGTGACTCCATTGTCTTGCTTGAATCATTTGCAGTCATATGGCTATTTCAAGGCTGCATTTTCTGAGAACCCTCAAGATGTCTGTAAAGTTTCATTTACTGTCCAGTATGCTTTACCAAGTGAGGTGGCAAATAGTCACTCACTCCCTGTGCCTCCATGAGGGAGGCCTTCTGGCTCTGATCCCCTAGTGTGTCGAACATAACTTCTGCAGCTGATGTTACCTCTTAGAATGGAGCAATCTCAGCAAGATATCTTCAGGAAGTCAACGAGGGTGCTCCACCAGAAAACAATCTACAGAGGTACCTCCATTTACAAATTTAATCCTCTCCCAGAGATGGGTCGTAACTCGAAACAAATTTTCCCACAAGAAATAATGGAAATTGAATTAATCCGTTCCACACTCTAAAAATATTAACTTCAAAATACATTTCAAACATAATACACACCCATATATTTTGTACTATAGTATGTACAAGTTATAGCTTACTTTTATTGATGACTCTTGTTGGCGTATGGAAGACTGTGAGGAATGAGGGGGAAAGGAGGTGAGGTGCTACTGTTTGGAAGGGAAGTCCCCTTCCATTATAACATCAGGCAGTGATGACTTCTCAGAGGTACTCTCCTACGTTTTGCAGGCATACCACTAAGACCTGGTTGTGGCTCACTGCTTGTTTATCTCACTAAGAACATTTCCATAGACTTTTTTTCCCCTACATTTTAACACTTGTCTGTAGTGAGATATCCCATTGTCATTAATAAGGTCAAATGCAATGGCCTGCTACTGCTGTATCTGGGCGAGTCTTTTCAACAAAACTTTGCAGTTATTCCCATACTTCACACATTTTCTTTATGAGGAAGGGACATCCTCTACTGCCTCTACTCACAACTATTTTCTTAGGTTGAACCTTACCACCGACTTTCATGGGACCCATGAAATGATATATAATAATTACTTTTATGTTCAAAAATAAAAAAAGCACAAAAACAATTAAATTCTTTACAAAAAATTCAAGCGCGATCGTCACTAAGCGGGCAGTCTGGTAAACTGAAGCGGGATCGCCCATGCCACCAGGAACCACGCACTCCATCGACCCATACGTGTATCAACAAATGCACAAGTCAAGGGAAAGGTCATAAGTTAAATTTGCCAACAAAATTGGGGTCGTAACTCGAAAAATTTATAAGTAAGGGCATTCGTAAGTCAAGGTTCCACTGTGTTTGGAATAACATTGAGTCGAGTGCCAACAAAACAAATAATCCAAATAAACATTTAGAACACAAACATATGATGAGTTATATAATATCAACAGCCATTATTGCATTTTATAGATAGTTTCTTCAACCAGGCAAAAACATGTCTAGTAAAATCAAAAGTACAATTTTAAATGTACAAAAATCAGGCTTTGAGTCCATACATAAAGTAATTTTCTGTGTAAAACATAAATTTGCACCCTAAGGTAAGATCCAACCGACCCCTGGTTAGGATCAAATGCTGTCAGGATAAGTCTATACAGTATTCTGCAGAGGCATAGGGGGAAATTTCTCAAACTATCCCACCTACGTCATACTGGTGCTAAAGGAAATACTGGACAATATGCGACCCAACACAAAATTTAGCCAGAAATTGTGTTAAAATAAAATCACTAGGACTGCCAAGCAATGCCCTTGCTAACCACCAAATGATCCACTAGGTCATTACCTCTAATAGCCAACAGAAAAAAGCACCGACATCACAACAAAGCCCCGTCTCAAACTTCTCTCATTCTACTGGGTCACAAGGCTAGGATAAATAAAATCATAAAGAAAAATTAAGGTAGCAAAAAGTAGAGAATGTGAATAACCAAGAACACAGCCGAGAAATGTGCTTTTTATACACAACAAAGTTTAATTTCCAAGATATTGCATTCCATGCAATTGCTCTCTAATACAAATATTGGTAAAAGCCACCAAAACAAAATTACAGAAATAATTCATGAATATGCACAAGATAGAAACATTTATTGAAATTATGTGTATAAAATACATACCAGTAGATGATCCCAAGAAAAAGTTAAGATTGTCTTTGGCATTAGCTGCAAGGGTAAGACGTTTGTGTCCTGTTCTTGGCCTCCAGGAGCTGAAGATATCCAAGGCCCTTTCATCACCACTCACAGCAGCCCGTGCAAGACCACTAAATATAAAAGTAAATCACAAATTTAAGAATTAATTAAAAAATGTATATGTATTTGTGTATATTTACCTATGTGTACTAATTAAAGGTATGTTGTAGGGGATTGGGTCTCAGTTCCTGGGTCCTGCCTCTTAACCCTTAAACTGCTCCAATCGCTTGAGGGCAATTGACCCAGATACTTTAATTGCCTGAAGATGATTCAAGGTGCCCCATTTAAAAAAAAAAAAAATAGGGGTGATGTCATTTAACACTACAGATCTTGGTCTATCACTTGCATATTTGGAAAATCCCGAGTCGCTTGGAGAGATTTTAGTCCTGGTTTCTGATAGGCAAGAATTCAACTCGCAGGCCTGGGACCAGATTCGTGAAGCAGTTACGCAAGCACTTACGAACCTGTACATCTTTCCTCAATCTTTAACGGCTTTGGTTACATTTATTAAAACATTTTACAAGCATGAAAACATCCCAATCAACTGTTGTTATTGTTATAAACACTCTCCTGGTGCTTCGGAGCTCATTAACTGTTTAATAATTGTAAACAAAGCTGCCAAAGATTGAGAAAAGATGTACAGGTTCGTAAGTGCTTGCATAACTGCTTTGTGAATCTGGCCCCTGATGTATTTTAGTAAAAGCTTGGCAGGACAAGCGCTTAGCTCAGCAAACTATCAAGAAAGCCTTTCCAGAAATGAAATATTAATCTAGCAATAACTAAAGATTACTATCCTTTATTATCCTTTACTAAGGATAACTTAATTACAAATTAGTTATACAACCAATGGTATTAGCAAAGGTTTCCTATACTGGATACTTAAATACTTTGTAAAACAAATTATGGTACAGTACTTGATATCCAGAGTAGGAAGGTTCTTGTCTGCATTGACATTCACCCTGTAGACCACTTGCACAAGGGGGTCTTTAAGTTCATGCGTAAATACCGTCTGCAGATTTCCCGAACTGTCCACTCTCCATCCCACTGTTGCACCAGACTAGGAGAATGGAAAAGATTACATTCAGAAACATGATTACTGTTCACTTTACAATTCATTTCAGTTACTGAATAAACATGTAGAGAAACCCGAAGATGGGGATAACATTTATTTGTAGATGAAATTTTCCATGTTAGGACTTAATAATATATGACAGAAATCCACAGGACTAGTGTATATAAAAGGGATAAAGAGCAAAGGGACAAGTTCAGTTAGGTGAAGATGCTGTGAAGAGAGAGATTGCGAGGAATTGTGTTAAAATTTATAGCTTTTACAGTATGAATTTAAAAAGATGGGAGCAATGTTGAATTTTCTTTCATTCACTTTCAGAGTTTTGTACTGTTTGATGGCTTCAGAGTCTACACACTGTTTCCAACTGTTTTCTTCTTTGATGAGAAGTTTAGTATCACTGTAGTTTGAGAGATGTTACTCCTAGATTCTGTGTGTTGCTGGTGTTATTGACAAATCATGTACACTAATACAGTATCACCTCTATGCTATGGCAACTTTTTTGGATTGATGATGTATTGGAACTTTTTGTTAAGGAACTGCAGGCTGCAAGTCCTAAAAGCCTCTGAGTAAGAATCTAATCATTATAACCATTATTTATGACAATATATTGTATGTGTATGTATTTTAGTCCCTCTGGGAACTTTATTCCTTCAGGGAATGCACTAGGATAAATTGTTCCCCCCAGGTATATCAAAATAGATTGGCAGACAATACATTTGTACAACAATGTAGAAATTATGGTTAACCAGTAGATAAAATACAAAGAGAAGAATAAATGAACTTAGGAAGCATTAGGAAAGAAACTGAAAGAAAGATGGTATAAAATACAAGTAATGTTTGCGTTTAATATTTATTAAAGAAACAGCTAGGAGCGGTACAAAATAAAGTTAAAATAATTCCTTGAAGGCACAGTTTTCACGGCTCGATTATGCAAGACACTAACCGCATCTGCAGACACAAGCCTTGTTCCACCCTCGCTGAACTTCAGGATAGAGATAGGTGCTCGATGCAGAGACTGGATTTCATGAAGCTCGTGTTCATGATCATTCCATAGGAAGAGTTCTCCCGACTCCCAGCCAACTGCCATAATTCTTTTGCTTGGGTGCCATACAATAGATGTCACCTGTGCTGTTGGGTGTGGAGGGATGTCAACCCCATCACACAGCTTACCCTAGTGGAAGATACCAAAAAATTAAAAATAAAGTTTCATAATACAATATTATTCAACAAATTCTCTCAGGCTCTTAGATTATAAAATGAGGAGAATAATATACTTATACACTATAATATACTAAAGTACATTACAATACTTTAAGTAATGTAATATACTGTACTCAAGTGGCAGGTGCTGAGGTTACATTGATGGTTGTGATGGGGAGAACTGTTTTAATTTTAAGTGAAGTTAATTTGCTTCCACAATCTACTAAATCTGATTATGAAAATTATATTTGTGGTTTTATTCATGGTAGTATTCAAATTGTTATTCACCAGAAGTTGAAATGAGCTTCTATAGCAGCAAGGCAAGTCAAATTGCTTGAGAATAGAGGGTGCGAGAAAACTCAGCACAAAGCCGCATTACTGAGACATTATTTGAATGTATAAATTTTATTTATACATTATTTATAAACAAATATATATATTTATAAACGAACATACCGAACTGGAGCAAACTTGACAATCCAAATCCGATTCTGATGAGAATGAGGAAACTACATAGCATGTAGGTTTAAACATAGACCTACATGCTATGCTAAGTAGCAGAGGAGAATTAACACCCCAAGTTGGGAAGGAAGGCAGTATATCAGGAGAAGCATTCACCCAGAGGAGAAACTGGAAGATCCTGCCAAAGCATGGATGAAGGTAGCACAGTCTTTAGCATCAATTTCCACACCTTGTTGCCTGCGCTTCACTTTGGTTATAAACGAACAAACCCTTTGAAGGTTATTCAGGGCTGGATGAATGCTTTACTCTCTCTCTCTCTCTCTCGCCACAGTACTGTAGAAGCTTGCTAATCCAGGACCCGCCAATCCGGAAAACGCCCTAATCCAGCAAAACTCACGACTGGATAGTTATCTTCCAATCTGGCCAAAATGTCCATAGAAGCTGGACTAACAGATACTTGGCCAGACCAGTGTATACTGTTAGAGAGTTGAAATCTAAGCCGGTTAATTTGCTACCAATGTTGCCCAATCCGGACAAGCGAAGATTATTCCGGATCAGACAGGCAGGCATTGGGCCTTACCGTATTAATCCCGTACAGCTGTAGCTCAAGATGCATGGTGTAGGAGGAGGGGTGGGGTAGGTGGGTGATGTCGGGAGAGAGGGAAACGTTGGGAGGGACTGCCTGGGGGGATAAGGGGCATGCGGAGGGGCCTATACAGTACAGTAATTACCAATGATTTTAGAACAATTCATCAGTCAAAAACAAAACAAAATTTTTTATCCAACTGTGCTAATCCAGAAGTTGGAAACATGTATTAGTACCTGAGGTGAACTAAAAAGCTGATCATAAAAGAGGCTAATGAACACAAAAGGCAAGCTAAACTTGATTCTTATTTTGTAAATAAAGCAACCAAAGGCCCTTCAATCAGTGAGGCCTCACAGGCAAGCCAAGTGCCTTCAACCAGCGAGCTTTCAGCAGCTGGCAGTCAAAATGTGACCTTGCTTCATGAACTGTACACTAGTTTTAAGCGTTAATTTTAGTGTTGTGTTAGAATAGGTTACGTAAATTGTCAAGAATTTTTAACTTCAAAATGTGTAGCATCAATCAACAAGACGAACTACTACAAGGTAAGTTGAGGTTTCTGGTTGAATATTTGATAATTGTAAGTGGCAATTCAAATTATGTTGTTTGTGGAACAGTATAAAAAATTTTGGGAACATTCACTTTTGGACTTTCACAGTGAAAAAGTACTTTCACCACGGAAAACGTGCTAATCCGGCAATGGGCACTTCCCATATAGTCCGGATTAGCGAGCTTTTACAGTATTACCAACTGGGGATGTTTGAAAATATCCCCAATAGTGCCAGGCATGTAAAGTCAACCTACTCTTAATGTTTGGTCTTTTTTTTTTTTTTTTTTTTTTTTGAGAAACGGGCCAGATTCATGAAGCAGTTACGTACGTACTTACAAACAAAAATTTTACTTTTTTACTTCGAAATATACTAATTTTATAAGAAAATTTGACATAAGTAGGTGGCAAGTGACAATGGATGAGTTCCAATATATAACTGTCGTGATTGGCTAAAGCCGTAAGTTGAAAAATGTTACCTTCTCTCTGATTGGCCAAACGAAAAGCCCTAGCGACATCTAGCGAGACTTAAGTGAAGTTCTAAAATCTTTGTAAGTATATCTTTCTGAATTGGACATAGGAACGTTCTTAGGCAATACTTAGGAACCTTTGTAGCACACTTACTTACAAAGAAATGCATGGAGCTTCGTGAATCTAGGTCCAGGATATTGCTTAAGAGAATAACTAAAGTGGAAGAGATCCTTAAAGCCATTAATGCTATACTTTCAAGGGAAGTATAATTCATGACAATCAACAACCTAAATATATTACCTCTCCAGTGAAGACATTTATAGCACCTCCTTTATCTTCACTGTAAGCAGCAACAGCAAGGCATGTAGCTTGGGGATGCCATGCTATCTGGGTATTGATGGCACTTACATGGGGACTATCTATTATGATGTCAAAATAGAGCGACATCTTTTACCTGCAATAGTATTAAAACAAATAATCAGGACATTTTTAAAAGTGTATTACAGGTACAGTATTTGTATTAAATATCTCAAAGACAGATAACCCGAGTTTCTAAAAATTTACATAACTTGGGGGTTCGGGGGGGTTTCCTGGTTCCCTTCTTCCTTTTGTATGTCTAAATTTATTTTATCATTATTTTAAATACAATATATTGAAGTTTTATTAACTTTATAGCAACTGACACGTTTCATCAAATAATGCTTTGTTTAATCAGTCTTACCAGTACTTAAGGCTGTTGGGTCCTACAATTTAATCATGGGCAGGGTTGGTACACTGGGCCACAGTCTCTTCATTCCATAAGCCTCAGTGCACCCAGCAGTAATTGGTGATCTGGAAAATGACTGGTGGATTGTGTTCTGTGAAAAGAATAAACAGCTAGGCATTATAACGAGTTGTGGAAGGAAGATACAAAAGCTAGAAATTTTAGTTCCTATTCCTGTACTATTCAGGATTATTATGGCCAAAACAATAGAGTACTACATAGTACTGTATATTATTACAACTTAAAAAAAATGGCTTTAGACCAATTCAAAACTTTTAAATATAAAAAATTACCAAATATAATGGAGCTCTATTAATTATGAGAACTATATCTTCCTAATTTGTTGTTGTAGGTTGAGCCAACTTGTCAGAATTTGAAACATTATTTTTCATAAGATAAAAATTGTCCATACTCAGATAGTGTCAGTTCTCAGACAATGGAGGTTTTAGATACAAATTTAATTCCCGCAACATGTTTGGAAAACAACAAGGGAAGGGAACTATCAGGGGAAAGTGTCAAACCATTAGATTATATAGCTGGAAAATAACAAACAAAAGTCACCACATTGATATGTTAATTTTTGGGGAAATATTTTGTGACCAACAATTTTTAGATAAATTATTAGGTGCATGTTCTTTTAAGAATTGTAAAGAAAACAATTATTTGATCTTAAAAAAAAATCAACTATCATGAAGATGTAGGATACCCCACATTTAAGCTGACCAACTGGCAGATACAGTACTTACAAAGAGTAATTACAGGAAAAATACAGCATATTCAAATACCAGTGCAAAAAACTATTGTCAGTATTCGGAGAAGCAAATGAGCCTTCTCTAAATGACTTGGGAAAACACACCACATGAAACAAAATACAATGCCACATTGCATATAAATGCCTCAGCATATAAATGCTGACAACCTCAGCACCTGGCACTAGTATCCTCAGCAGCTGCCACTAGACAACCTCAGCACCTGGCACTAGAGACAACCTCAGCACCTGCCACTAGAGACAACCTCAGCACCTGCCACTAGAGACAACCTCAGCACCTGCCACTAGAGACAACCTCAGCACCTGCCACTAGAGACAACCTCAGCACCTGCCACTAGAGACAACCTCAGCACCTGCCACTAGAGACAACCTCAGCACCTGCCACTAGAGACAACCTCAGCACCTGCCACTAGAGACAACCTCAGCACCTGCCACTAGAGACAACCTCAGCACCTGCCACTAGAGACAACCTCAGCAACACTCACAGGTTTAAAGTTTGTTGTGGTGGAATGTTTACCATAGTGTCGAGATTCATACTTTACTTTATTTTACTTTTGCATTATATTTAAACAATTAATTAATGTCTATAAAACACTATTGTATTTATTGCTTTTGTAAAACTTTATATTAAATTTTTAAGTACTACAGAAAATACTTATTTCCCAAATGTTATTCCACGTTCCCGAAATTTATCAAAATTATATTTTGATTCAGATTTTAATGGTATTTTCAGTGTAAAAAATTATATTTTAATATTTGATTGATTTAAAATATAAAGATAAAAACTTTAATATTCATCAGCTGTAGTGGAGATGGTTGCTATGACAACAGTGTCAACAGATCGCTTCAACACACACTCACTCTGGTGCTTTCATATTCTCTAAGGAATATCAAATATGACGGCCAGGATAGCATATTGCACGGATATGGAGAAGTCCGTACTTACTAATAACTTTGAAAAACGAGGTTGGATCCAAGTTAGCCCTGATGATGAGTGGAACTTTTACTGGTGAGAGAAGGACCGATGTTTAGGACGACCTTCGAAGCCTCTGCTAGACACGTGACTTACTAAATAATTGCTAGAATTTGACTGGGATATCGTTGCTAATTGCAGGTACCTGCGGGTATTGATCTTCTAACATTGACCACTGCAATTATAAACTGGGAAAAAGAGTTAGACCAAATGGCATGAGATACCTATAGCAACGTTGGTTGCAAGCGACTGACGTTACATAATTTTATAATGTACCGTTGACCGGGTGAACAACACAGCGGATTTTCTTCCTATTATGGAGGGTTGTACATGCTACTATCGCAACCCGTTCTCGCAAATTTAATAAGTCAATATTGACTTATTAGTTGCGTGCATAGGTGACATACTAAACATAATAGTTTCCCTTGAAAAGCTTCATAGAAAACACCGACCTTACCTAACCTACTTAATATGTTAAAATAAGCATCTTATAGCTTCGTAATTACAATTGTTACTTAACCTATTATGGGTATAGGTTAGGTAATAATTGTAATTACGAAGCAATAAGATGCTTATCTTAACATACTAAGTAGGTTAGGTAAGGTCGGTGTTTTCTATGAAGCTTTTCAAGGGAAACTATTATGTTAAGTATGTCACCTATGCACATATTTAATAAGTCAATATTGACTTATTAAATTTGCGAGAACGGGTTGACTATCGCCACTCATCCACTCACAGGATGAGTGGCGCTGCCCAATAAACTCGCACCTCGGGACAAAATTTAATGTAACTTTGGTCGCTGTCAGCCAACGGTGCCCAAAAGCTGGGAGCTTTAATTCCCGTTGTCGGGGACTGGAAACCTACACCTGGGTCAAACTACTGACTTTAACTAGTACGCACTAATTGCTAGTGCTAGTGAAAACTGTTTAACTGCTTAGTGAAGTGCTTAACTGCTAGTGAACAGAGGCATCAGCTGAAAGAGCAGTGTCCAACCATTTCTGTCTCGCCCTGGGATCGAACCCAGGATCCCCGATTGTGAGATGAGACCGTAGACCACTGTACAACAGGATATGAGAAGATAGATATTCGTATACTCTACCCATAGTTTTCAAGTACACAAGACACTCATTCCACGCATTATCAACCGCCCTGTTAGATGGGAATATTTAATTCTTATCTAACCCACCTAAGTTCCCCCCATGTAAGTTGGGAAACTTATAGCTAGATCTTTGCCTCTAATCCACGTAACATAGGAAAGTAGCACTAGCTGTTATTTATCAAAGCTTCTTATTAAAAATAAATAAAAAACTAATCTTATGGTTACGTCACAGGTGACCCGTATTATATTTATATTATTTTATTGAAATATTCCATATCCAGGAAGAAATAGATGCTATGAGTTCCTAACTATAAATCAAACTACATCCGTCAGAATGATTCATAATTCGGAAATATACAAATTAAATCTGAAATACAATATAATGGTCTTTCAATTAGGGCGTGATTTTTTTATTTATTTTTAACAAGTTTAGATGCGCAGTATTAGTTACCTGAATTTACCCTAAAGCCGCTATCAATTACACACGTTGCCTTTGTTCACGAAGCAGTGATTATAGTAACCGATTGTTAATTGTGGGTCGCATCCTCGGGAATGGTCAAATGATCTATATACATTTGAGAATCATTCGAAATTCCTACAAAAGCCTCAAGGCATTACTCGAGAGGACAAAATTAGCACCAAGTCAAGGAAACAAAAATAGCCGCCGCGGGTCGCAATCAATCAACAATATTCGTGAACAAATTAATGAGTTAAAAGTATTTCATACTATATGGTTTGAAGTCATTGACAACTTAACACTTGCCAGCATGATGCTGATGAGTGGGTCCAAATTCCTTTTGTAGGAATTTCGAGTGATTTTTTTATTTTTTCATAGTTTACCATTGGAGTGCTCAGTGTAGGGATATCCGCTATCTGCCACAGTTGATATCCTAGCTGAATTCTGGCAATTACAACGCTCACACTTTGGTAAAGGTTATCTGCTGTCTGTACACATAACCCCCAGTTGTAAACACAACTTAATACCAGTGCTTTCTGATTTTTGAGTGACACTGATTGCTCTTCTGTTGTTCAAGCACTTGGACTGGACGGTAGAACGATGATCTCGCTTCATGCAAGTCGGCGTTCAATCCACGACAGTCCAAGTGGTTGGGCACCATTCCTTCCCACCGTCCCATCCCAAATCCTTATCCTGACCCCTTGCAAGTGCTATATAATCGTAATAACTTGGCGCTTTCCCCTGAAAAATATATCCTGTTTCTTGAAGTACTGTAGTGTGGCTTCAAAAATAGATATATGGATACCATGGTCTATTTCAATTTAATATGTTACATTTAGCTTTAACTGCCTTGCCTGAATCATCATATTTAAAATACCTACGTGAGACGGCATCTATACAAAGGAGATTATGAAGAAGCTCTTGTTCTGTTCATCAATTATAATTACTATAGTTTTAGTTCTCCTCATATCTATTTTGCAAGATGAATTTTTAAGTCCATCTTATATATTTGTTATTATTAGCTACATATTAAAGTTTAATTATTTATTTCTTTATAATAATATATATTTAGTGCTTTAATAATAATAATAGTTGTTATTTTATAATAATAATTATTACAAATCGGTGAAAATCTACTATAAATGTCGCTTACATAAATTAATACTAGTCAGATACTATTGTGACTGTACAATGGGATAGAACCCGTATCCTGGACTTCACATACACACGCGGGTTCGATCCCACAATACCACTACAATATTTTCACATTATATACATAATGTTTTTGTGATATTGTGTATTAGTGTCTGTGTTGCAGGGCCGGTGCTCAGACCTGTCGCTCCCTCTTCAGCGTTGACAGCGGCTACCGCATGAACGACAACCAGTAAGTTGAAATAGCCTAAGAAATGTAGAAAAAAAATAGCTTAGGCTATTTGTACCTAAGTAGGTAGAAATAGCCTAAGCTACTCTATCCCTTTGAGATGTATTTTCATGTCACAATAAACATACTTGAACTAGTATGTCTCTTCTATATAATTGGTAAATAGATATACCAATTACTCTCGAATTTATAACAATAAATACATTCTAATAAAGTAAATAAACGGGACTCAGATAAAACAAAAAGTAGATGTTGTCTTTCAATATCTTTGCTCGATATAAAGACAATTGTGTTCAACAAAAGTGTAATCCTCGACGATGTTTGATATATTGAATAACACAACTTGTTCTATGTTATTAAACAAATTCCTGCCTTTGTGGCCTGCGTGGCCTCTGTGGCAAATCTATTGTTATGACAATAGATTTGTCCTTGAGCACCAGAGACAGTGGCCTGCGTGACCCCTTATTGTCCCCTAACTCTCCCCTCCCAGGATGATTAATCACTTCCCGACCCACTACGAGCTAACAAGGAAGGACCTCTTGGTGAAGAATATTAAGCGTTACCGCCGAGAGCTGGAGAGGGAAGGCTCCCAGCTGGCCGCTAGGGACGCTACAGGTAAGTTCCAGCTGGGCGCTATAGGTAAGCTCCCAGCTGGCCGCCAGGGAAGGCTCCCAGCTGGCCGCCAGGGACGCTATAGGTAAGCTCCCAACTGGCCGCCAGGGGCGCTATAGGTAAGCCAGAAGCACCAAATTAGTGATTATAAACCTTAGTCACTGTTAGCTGTACTTTTTATGCACACTTTCCCAAATATAAATGTACTATACTACCATTTTACGAATGGTAATACATTTCATAAAATGGCCTTCGTTTAATTTGATTTGATTTGGTTAAATATTTCGTAGACAATATATTACTCAGGATAAATGTAAAAGTTTGGGTATTTAGGCATTGAATTTGTGTTTGAATTAAATGAAAGTTCCTATCACAGATATTCTAGGGTTCAATTGCATTGTATCATAAAGCAGTGTATGATGTATAATGGGTGAATTTGACAGATAAAAACATTAGACGCACAAATAAGGGTTATCCACCTACTTGAACGATGTTTACTGTAATTTACTTGTGAGCCTTCATGTCTAGGGACCTTGATGGGGAAGAAAGCCGGCAGCTTGTCAAAAAAATTTCAATTATAACTGAGGATTTGTCCTAGCTGATTTTGTAACTTTAGTGCTGTCTTGTCCTTTATAGATGAAAAGCATCTCCTTTAATTTTATATACTTCAGTTTCTTGAACTTAAAGTTGTTGTCCCTTGTGAGAGTTACATTTTAAAGTTAATGTTTTAAAATTGTGTGGGTTACCCTTATAAAGAAGCGGTCTGCATTAATGTCTTTCAATTTGTTCAGTATTTTAAAGGGAAGTACATGCAGACGTTTCCATCCACCAGGACGCTACGTTCACCTGGACTTCCTGCCGACGACCTTCATGCTCCCAGCTGACTACAATCTCTTCGTGGAGGAGTTCCGGCGTAACCCAAATACCACTTGGATCCTGAAGCCGGCCGGCCGCTCCCAGGGCGTTGGTGGGCATCTCTTTGGAGCTAGCAGACTGATGCTGGTTGAGAGTGGCTGAGAATGTGTGCATGTGGGTAGGCACCTTTCTGGAGCTAGCGGACTCCTACTAGTGGAGACTGAGACTGGGATATGATAGCTGAGACTGTGTCGAAGTGTTGGAGTGTGGTCCATTCGCCCGTGATGTAGAGTAGTTGATGGTGTACATAATGAATGCCAGTGGAGGTAAAGACGCGATCAGCTTCTAATGCTTGAGAACGTTTAGCGGCGGTGTTTTACAGTGAAACGTGCTGGAGAGTGCGTCATTGATCTCTTGCAGTAATATGGGGAATCAATGGAAGCAAGGGAAGGAGTGCATAAGGTAGGTGGTGGGTTGTTAAAAATGGGGTCCTGTATCTCACTAGTCAGTGTAGTCTATTTACAACCGACTGGTATGTGCAGTGGATTTTCAACCGAAAGGTCCTAGGTTCAACTCTCGCAGCCTGACAGACATGTTTGAGCACGTTTTTTTCACATGATGTACCTGTTCTAGTAGTAAAACAGGCTTCCTGTCCCGGACAATGGGAAACCAAAACATATTTTGGCAAGTGGAAGTGTTACTGCACTGTTAACCTTTGGAGTGCGCAAATCTCTCCGCTCTAGATCGCTCCTGAGCAATTCTTAAATTATTCGAAAAAATATTTGCCTAAATTTTTCTTTGTAAACGAGTTCAAACATTTAATAATTTACAAGAAATTCATTACAAAAATTCTATATCCTTCCATAGATATAGATTAAAATAAATTATACTGATATCAGTTCTTTAAATTCGAATAAAGAATTATATATTAGTGTTACGGTTTCTTTTCTTGTTGGGATTCAAGGAAAACAAAATATATATGGGCGAATGAAGAAATATACACAAAATTGTCTCAAACTTAATATTTCTAATAAATATTTTAGGTGCACTAGCACCACATGCTCCAAACTACTTATAACTAATATTTTTTATGTATAATGGCAAGGCTTATCCTTTTATTAGGTATGAATAGCCATAGAGATGTTAAATCCTAGTAATTATAGAGGTTTACAAGCAAAACCCAGTTTCTTGACACGTTTATGGTGAAAAACATAAGCCCTTCGATGACGGCTTAAGTTATATTATGTTTTTCACCATATAACTGTACAGAAATTGGAATATTGGTTCCCCATAGTTGGGACCAGAATTTATTTTAGGCTCATACAGCGCTTTTATTCAAGGGCAACGCTACCTACGTAGTCTCACAACCAGTTCAGTCCGTCCTCTTAAGATTTCCCATAGTCAAGAAAACGGGCAATTTAAAGTGATTTCTCCTAATTTACCAGAGGACCGAAAACAGAAAACGGGACAGTACGTCACTTTCGCCAGCCGCTTACATTTTCTAGTACGACAATTTTTGCCTTTAGGTAACGCATGCGATCGAAAATCGACGTTCTATGTAGGAGGACAGGTTGACCAGTTACTTTTCAGTTAATGGGTTTACAATCTAATAAGATTGCAAAGAAATTTAACAATTTGTAGCTTCAAGGATATTTATGCACTGACAAAATATAATTCAGGGTTAACTTGCATATTTGTCAAAACAAGCATAATGATTTTTTGTAACTGCTTCGTTTATTATGCACTCCAGACACATCTGGTGGGCGGTTGTGTAATGACAGATGGAAATTGTTGTTTTCTTGTTTAGGCATCTTCTTGGTAAACAAGTTGGCTCAAATTAAGAAGTGGTCGCGGGACACCAAAAGTTCCTTTAACCCAGCACTCGTCAAGGACACCTACGTCATCTCCCGCTACATTGACAACCCTCTACTAATTGGTGGAAAGAAATTTGATTTGAGAATGTGAGTTTCTTCCCCCATGTACATATATTATATATGCAATTTAGTTTAGTTCATTTTTTATGCCACTCATCCTGTTTATTCCATCCTGGTAGTGGAATAGGTTACAGAGCCACATAATGGGCTCAGGGGGACTGAACCCCCAAATTAATTTAGCTAAGCAAGTTTCAGTCTGGATGAGCTAGTAACAAAATTCAAGGCACATCGTCACATCAATAATGGGTTCGAGACCGACCACTCACACACACCTCTAGATTTGATTTAGTGATTTTTAATGCATTATTTGGATATATCTTAGACCATTTTCTGAATATATATTAAAATAATAATAGGTTTTAATATATTTGATCAAATCTACATTAGGCGGTGATTTCAAACTACCAGAAATTGACCTACTGGTAACTTCGGAGATTTTTAAATAAATCATTGTATAGGTCTACCATAGATTGCGTGATAGTACGAGGATATCGCACGATTGATGCCTGACAGAAACTGTGTTGGTTCTAACACGGTTCTTTCAGCTCTCTAAAATCACGGATGACATTAAAATCTTTAGTATAATTAACTGTTGTGGTTTTTAACGCCCATAAGCTCAGAAAATTGGTATACCTCAACTCGCCTGATTTGGTCCACAGTTGTGGATTTGTGTGTAATTGGGTTTATTGAATAACTGAGTATAATAATCTTTTTAGCCATATTTTTGTTAAGATTACAATTATAGCTGAATGTTTGTGGTAATATCGCTTGTTAAAAATCACTCTAAAGTCTCTTAAGATTTTAGAGGAATGTTTACTCGTATCTTGATTTTTTAATTGCCTGTTTACATTTTTTGTCACTTTGTGTTTCAGCTGCTATTCTCATCATTCATCTATTACACATTGATGAAGGATACACCTTAATGGTCAGAACTGCAAAATACTATATAGCAAACCTTACTAACAATGTACTCAAAAGTCACCACAATACGAAAGTAATTAACCTTGAAAATAGCGTAAATGAATATAGAGGCTGTATGATGTGATCGAGCCTATTCCCCTGATCACCTCAGGCACACGCACTAAAAAGTCATTTTTTATTTTTATCATTATTTTCTACCACAATGCTAACCATACATTTACAATGCTAAGCAGCAGACACAAGGTTCGCGGGTTCGATTCCGTCGGACAAACTCAATATTTATTCATATTCCTTACTTTAACGTAATTATCAGTATGTAATGCAAGATCTGTAAGCACACACGAGTGTGCTTTTAGTACTTTAGTACAGTAAAGCCATCCACATTTCATATATGCAAAGGGCTTGCTAGATCCCGTTCAGTAAGGCCACAAGTTCAAGTATGTTTATTGAGATAAGAAAGATTAGGCTATTTCTACCCCCCCCCTCGTAAGGCCACAAACATTTAAGTAATTGCCATTTGTACGTATGATTGGTTCTTTTGTTTGCCAAGGGAAAGACTTGTATCATCCTCGACTAAGTGTGCTTGCGAAGGTTGAGCTTTAGCTCTTGAGTCCCGCCTCTCAGCCTATCTACTTGTATGTACAGGTATGTGATGGTGACGTCGTACCGGCCGCTGAAGGCGTACATGTACAAGCAGGGGTTCTGCAGGTTCTGTACCGTACGCTACGACACTTCGGGTCAGGAGCTGGACAACATGTTCGTCCACCTCACCAACGTCTCCATACAGAAGCACGGGGTGAGTCTCCACCAGGCCACCAAAATAATGTTATTAAAACAAGACTAAAACCAGTGCGCTAAAACACAAGCAAAAAAAAGAAACTGGTGAAAAAGGAAGGAAACCCCCACCTCCATTTATAACTTTGACCCAAATATCACAGTAACAAGGTTATCGCAAATAACGGAACTCAATTATGGGCTCACTATAGCCCGTGCTACATGGACATTTCGTTCTGAGTAGCTAAATCTAAAACAACATCATCATCTCCACCAGACACTGCTTACTTACCTCAACTATTATGTCTTAACTCTTTATTCCAAATAAATGCAAAGAACAAGTCAACATAACGTGGCTGAAACAACCAAACATATAAAATTAAATAGGAAGTTGCGACGTTTTAATCCGTCAAGTCATGATTAGGTAAGGGTCCAGGAAGGAGCGAAACGTCCTCATATAAGGGGTGGGGAGGGGTCCAGCACGGAGCGAAACGTCCTCACATAAGGGGGGGGGGGGGGAGAGGTCCAGCACGGAGCGAAAGTCCTCACATAAGGGGGGGGAGGTCCAGCACTGAGCGAAACGTCCTCACATAAGAGGGGGGAGGTCCAGCACTGAGCGAAACGTCCTCACATAAGGGGGGGGGAGGTCCAGCACGGAGCGAAACGTCCTCACATAAGGGGGGGAGGTCCAGCACGGAGCGAAACGTCCTCACATAAGGGTCAAGCACGGAGCTAAACATCGTCACACAAGGGTTCGGCACGGAGGGAAACGTCGTCACACAATTAAGGGTCCAGCACGGAGCGAAACGTCGTCCCATTCATTTCGTATGTGTGGATTCGGTAGTTTAAAGTTGTTTGCCCTCCTGATCCAGTGGTACCTCTACCACTATACTACGTTAGTCTGATTTCTACGCGTAAATAATAATAATAATAATAAATAATTACTGAATATCAAATCATTAAATTCTGAATTAGACCTGCCTGTAAGGGGTACCTATAATTTTGCAATTATTTTATCCACTCTAGTAATCTTGAGGATCATCTCATAATGGAACGAAAGTTTGTCAGTGTAGGCTACTAGTTACATGCCCCTCCTGCGAAATGGGGATTGTTAGCACACACAGTCTAACTCTTAACACAAATTCTGTAACGGTTTGTGTACTCTAGGATTCGTGTAGTTTAGGGTTGCCGTATAAACGACCATTAACTTGGTACGTTAATAATAGCAAAACACGAATGGTCTGAAGTAGATTCACTAGTGAATTTTCATCGTGTTGTTTTGCATTTGTTTTTTATTTGTTCTCTTATCATATCCCTGTTCAATAATATACTTTTAATCTATCTGCTTTTTTACCTTATTAAACAGTGATTTTTTTACCAGGATCTACTATAGGGAGAAAGAGCATGGGAGAGGAGAAGGGGGGGAGGGGGAGAACACGAAACCATATTTAATAGTTTATCCATAATTCTATAACTCTTATCGGCAAATAATGCGCACCAAGCAACATATATTTCAAAATTACATAATGTGATAAACTGACTTTGTTGCTTGTAATACCTTGGTTGGTTTCGTCCTACAGGAGGAGTACAACAGCGTACATGGAGGCAAGTGGCCAGTGAGGACCCTCCGTCTCTACCTGGAGGGTACCAGAGGCAAGGCGCGCACCGATAAGCTCTTCTCCGATATAATTTGGCTTGTGGTTCACTCCTTGAGAGCCGTGGCGCCCATCATGGCTTCGGACAGACACTGCTTCGAGTGCTACGGATACGACATCATCATCGACGATCAACTCAAGCCCTGGATGATCGAGGTATTGTCACGTTGACAAGATAGAACTTTTTTTATTATTATTATTTTCTACCACAGATGTGGCCATACATTTCCAATGCTAACCGGCATATATACATTTTCTTCTGTCCTCCATGGACAGGGTTAGAGATGTGTTAAACATATAGTTCAGGGATTTATTGAACAATCAACCACAGAAGGTGATTGTAGTGCTTTTAAAAATGCTAGGCTAAGCTACATACATAAATACATAGATACTTTCCCTTTACAAGATAGAACCGTGATGAAAACTGTACTACAGCGGTACAGACACTCGACTGTACTCATTAACATTTAAGATTTATCACATAACGAAGCATGTTACCGTCATTAGTATGAATGCCTAGGCACACAAATTAACATTTACTAAATTTTGCGGGGTAACTGGCAGGTGAACGCGTCCCCGTCCATGACGTCGACGACAGCCAACGACAGGATCCTGAAATACAAGTTGGTGGACGACATCATCAACATTGTCCTGCCTCCTGACGGCGTGCCCAAGTAGGTGGCACTGCATCCTCTCACATTCATTCATGGAAAAACAAATGTTATATTATATTTGTCTTTGCGAATGTCAATGTATTTTCAAACCTATTATTTTAAAGTTAATTTCCGTTCTCTAGATGTTCGTTTTCATTTGCTGAATTAACGATAAATTTGATTTGATTTGCATGAAGGATAATTAAAATTGATGTCTAATATGATGCTAATGAATTCTATATCAGTGTGCACTGGAACAAGGTGCCGGCCCCAGAGAAGTACGGGGACTTCGAGCTGCTCCTGGATGAGGAACTCTACCAGAACATCGACCACTCCAGCGGCCAGCGCGGCAAGCACCCTGATAGGCACTCGGCGCCCAGATGGAAATAGCATGCGGTGAAGAAGTGTGTGAGGCCAACCTCCACACTTCCTCGTATCCAGACGGACAACTCTTCGCAGCCTGGGGGCAGCGGGTTGAAGCAGTCGACAACAACCAAGACAGCCGACCACGCAGTCCTCTCGCAGATGGAGGTCGCATACGGCGAAGAGGTCGCCCAAAGCAACACCAACAAACATACTACTCTAAATTGGAAGTAGATAATAGGCTAAGGGGGAAATAAGCAAAATTACGCTCATTTACAGTGAAAACAGTATTTATGACTTGCTAGGGTCAGTCGGAAGGCATAAGGGCTGGGAATAGATATGACATACAATATGTAAATTGATCCTAAACAAATATCTGCAACATGTTAAGATAGCTTGTATCGAAGAAGTATTTCCAGCGACTCTACTCAACGATGACGTTCTTTACTGGACTCACTGTAGTTTAGCTCATGTACACACTACACGCAGCCAATTGTTGCGGAAGCCTTCTCACCAACATTTAATACTGGCTCAATATATACGATTTTGAATTATCCGTAGCGTCCAGACACAAAACTCCACGACACACAGGCAACAATAGGTTCTGGGGCAGCGGAGAGCTCTGAACCCCACAAATTAAACTCTTCTGCTGCTGCTGCTGTAAAAAAAATATTTATACCTTTAAGCTTTTTATGGTGTATACGGTTTGGGAGAACTAATCACGAGGAGCTAGGAGAGTACCTGGAAAATAAACGTTTTCGTAATGGATAAATACAAAATGCCTAGGCTGGGACATGTCAGTATATGCACGAAGTCAGCTTATGTAAATAATGCCTGCTGTTTGAATCAAGGCACTGCTCTGTCGAAATGCTGTTGGACAAAGTCCTCGCCTTGGCAAGTATTCAATATAAAAGGACGATTATTTTTACCTGGTGTGTAGCGTATACTTCTAGTTACTATTATTTGATGTAAATAAGTAGATCGCAGATTAATGCCAATAAAACAGTTTAATACAGTATTAATATTAGTCAATATATCTTTCAACTTTCTACAATTAAATATCAACACTAATTAATTTCATTTTGAGGCACAGAATGATTTGAGATTTAATGGGTATACGAGGTCCCCAAGAACAGTATTTACGAGTTAATCGTTCATGGGTTTAGAACTGCCGCCAGAGGTCGAGACAAGAATATAGGCCCACACAGCCTCATTTGTGAACCAGTTGGGGTTTTATGATAACCAGAAACTTCCTTAAACTAAGTACAAATATTTGTCTCTGCGTGACAGACTCGGGCAGATTGGGTTGCTAGGTCAGTATGATAACAGAGAGGAGTTGTGTGTATATTTTGAGGTTATCTTGAGATGATTTCGGGGCTTTAGTGTCCCCGCGGCCCGGTCCTCGACCAGGCCTCCACCCCCAGGAAGCAGCCCGTGACAGCTGACTAACACCCAGGTACCTATTTTACTGCTAGGTAACAGGGGCATAGGGTGAAAGAAACTCTGCCCATTGTTTCTCGCCGGCGCCCGGGATCGAACCCGGGACCACAGGATCACAAGTCCAGTGTGCTGTCCGCTTGGCCGACCGGCTCCCCGGCTCCATAATGAAGATGTAAATATACACAAGATAAAATTCAGTAAAAGTGAGAATTTTGTAGCCTCGTCATCCGAAGCTGGCAGCCACATGGATGGAATATACTAAATATTGGCTGTTGTCCCAACAAAATTCTTCGTTTTGTGCTGCTAATTTTGATAGAGGACCCGAGAAAGAAGACAACGGCCAAACCTGACTTTTCCTAGGTCTGGTATAGTACATAGATGTACTAAATTAGTATCAAGTCTATATGTTACACCTAGGATAGGTAAGGTTAGTCTGTTTTTGCGATGCCCTTTAGAATGCCAATAGAACAAAACTTGAACTTTTCTTGGGCTTAACAGTCCAAGGTAGAGCAGTTGGCTTTGTTCTCAGCATACAATCGGGGATCCTGGGTTCGATTCACAGGCGGGATAGAAATGGTTGGGCAACAATAACAGTAACTTACAAATATAACCGACATCTATGCGATTAAAACTAAGATCAAAATGGAATTTTATAGATACGTCCGAGATTCAGCAAACAATATATTTATGCAAATATTAACTCACAATTAATTAGCCTCGGAAAAGCTGTAATTCACAGTTGCATTACACGACTTAACCATCTCAAGTTTAGCTGGAACCTTTATACAAGGTGCTATAGTTGTTTCTTAGCCGTCTCATAATTTGTCTTAAGAGCACTACCCAACTGATATGCTAATCCATGGGCATATTTTAAATATTTTTCTTCACTGGTTTGAATAGTCAGAATTATAAAATTTTCTTGTTTGACCAAAGCCATCTTATAGTGATTAATTAAAATTTCTTACCAAACTAATGAAGCATATTTTGTTAGTAGAGCAACTATCTCGCTTATAGCAGGGTCGGCGTTTGAAGTGTAAACAGCCATGCTGGCTCAAAAGCTGTCTCCTGATAATTTTTCCTTCCTTCCTAATTCCATCCCAACCCCGAAATAAATATTTAAAGCATTTTGACTTGTATTTGTACCTATAAACTCCACCAATGTTCTTTGTAAGGAAGACACTCCTCAAGTAGCTCTAAAATATGTACATTTCAATTGGTTACAAGTTGCCAGTTCATTGCATGTGGATTCCATCTCGTGTTAGCTTCCGAATGCATAGATTGTGAAAAAAACTTTCAAATGAGTCTACTATAACCTTAGATTACCTATACGCAGCCTAATATCAATAATAAACAGTACCGAAAACCTGAAATTTAAATATACACTAGCTATTCTATCATTGTCCGAGTTTACTTAAAGGTTAAACCACTACTGTGCTCAGCTAGGCTAGGACCGGCGTGAGAGCCGCTCACAGTAATTATCAACAATGTAAAATCCCTAGAGAAACAGTACAAAAATCTAAAAATCTTGTCTGATATAATGCGTGTCTCATTCCCACCTGGTGATGCAGGGAAATCAGAGTAATCGGTTCCTAAAAATAATATCCAATTTCTTAGGGCTAGTATAGGCCGAGGATTCGTTTATGGGATCGATTCAGCATGTGTGTCTGATAAGGGCGAAAGTATTTCCTTAAATGTGCGCTTAACATCTAATTTATTAAACAAAACGAAAATATATTTACATATGGAAATGGGATAATCGTCTCTACGAGGAGTCATAGGCAAATCTATGCACAATAATGTCTATTGCTGACAGTACTACCGCAGTACTGACCTAACACAATCTAACCTTAACACTGGTATAATGACCACCTCAGCAATAATGGCCGCCTAACATCACTGCCGTATGTAAAGGCACAATTTAGAGCTCAAAATTGATGTTTAGGACATTAAATTTCAAAACACGTGCTCGGTCCGGACCAGCACTGTGTGGCATCATGCTCTAAATGGACTCGCCAAATAGCCAAAAACCATACACCAGGCTCACTGGGTTTGCAATTAAGCATCACAAAATGAGTCAATGTGTATACAATTAATTACAAGTACTCACTCTTCGGGCAGACCACATGCATACAGCGCGCTCTTCATCGTCTGTGGACAGGAAGTTGCCTGGAGTCAAGACTCTTAGCTTTTGAGGGTGATGGTGCTCAAGAGAGAGCACACGTCTCCTTTTCTCGCCAGCAGCCGTGAGAATGAGGCAAGGGAGCTAGCAACGAAGGAACCAGCTCGCACCCTTATTATTTTTCGTCATAGCTGACAGGTTAGCCCATCAATCAGAATGCAAACTCAACCATACACAGGCCTCTGATTGGCCGGGCTCTGAACTTTACTTTTGTGGCGGGGAGAGGTAGAAACAGATTGTTACCGATCGTTACCCTTGTTAAGCCCAGAGCGACCCAAGGCGGGTAAACCCTACTGGAGGGTGAGTGGAGTACCCTCTGCCATGATCATACAGGCTAGTTTTATGAACTGTCCTAGTATAACCAGGCATCGTATGTCACCAAACACACGAATTCTGAACTGCTGAATGACGCTATTTTCAATCCGTAGACAACCGTCACGAAGCTCTTGTCCACAGATATAGGCGAATGCAAATGCTCATGTGCAGAGCATTGTTCAGCACAGCAGCCATGTGGTACAAGGCTAGCTGTGAGGGACCCCTCTCAAAATCATACTACCATGCAAAAGGTCACGCATCTTTAGATCGTCCAATAAAATAAACTGACTCCATGTCAGCACTGCTCAGCTTTGGCTCGGCTATAAGTATCCCTGAAAGATAATGGTGTAGACCTTACCAAATATGAACTTTTTTCAGCAAAACTAAATTTGCACACCCTACATTAGCGGTCTAATATTTTTTTAATGAGAATCACAAATGTTTATGAAATATCTCTGCATTAGCTACCACACAGTGTAGCAATTAAACAACTGTATAAACAACGGGAAATGTCATCCCGTCTTCAAGAGAGCAACGAAATACTATTAAAAACATGTGTTTTCCCCATGAATCAGCAGGAATAAATGAAATATTAATTTATATGTTTTAAAATTGTACTTATACAGTACTAAAGCAACTAGTTCAAAACATTTCACAGCAGCAAACGGGCAGGACTTTTGACCTATCCTGATTTACAAAGGTGACCCCGAGTCCAGCTGAATGAGCTGAATACTGGGCTCAGGGTTCCTCGTTTTTTCCAGCGTCGCCCACCCTCAGGTTTGTAGCGACGCCTTCATCACATCAGGATGGGGTCAGAGTCGCGGCAGACAATGTAGAATATAGCAAAGGCTATGCGATCTTTAGGCTTCTTGTTGTAAGAGGAACATGATGTCGTTCTTGATTTCATCTGGCCTGGTCCCTGGGTCGTAACGCATGAAGGGCTTCCCGCTCTTGGTGACCAGGAACTTCTCCCAATTCCAGCGGATGTCATTTCCCTTGATGGGAGTGTAGTAGAGGTAGTCCGGATCCGCGAAGGATTGACGGGTAGCGGGACAATATTCCTGAGAGAGGGAGAATGATGGACAATCAACTACGACAAGACAGGGATGTAAAGTTTGGGAAAGATTAATAAAGATCCTCGCTGAACACCATACGTTTTTCGTACTACATTTATACAAATGAATCATGGAATTTGCTGCACAATAAACTAGCATTAAATATTTACCAGATTGATATTAAAACAAAGCCTCATCTTACCTTCAAGTAAGCAAAGAGAGGATGTTCGTTGTCACCGTTCACATCAGTCTTCCTGAAAATGGTGAAGTTGGGATGGAAGCCGTTGCCAGGCCGGACGTGCTTGATGCCATCAAGCAGCTCCTGGGCCGTGCTTGCCGGTTCTTGCTGCCAGACAAGCATAACACATTAATTACATAAATAACGCTCAGTAACTTCTACTTAATTTATCTACTTTATATAGAATCACAATACCTTAATGTCCGATAGTAATAAATTTCGAAAGAAGCATACCATAGTGTTTACCGAAGGTCACAGCTATATTACCATACACACATAAGAAGACTATCAAGACTAATATTTTTGTTTTCAACTTTTTGAAACAATTTCTTCTTTAAATATAAATTATATTATAAAATAATATAAATCTTGAACACCATGTAGTACCATGCAAAGATCCAGTATTCATAAATTATGTATAATGCAGTATTTTTTCCCTTGTAAATTGTTGTAAATATTATATTTTTATTGTACATTATTTAATTAAGAAAAAATGCATGCATAAATTAATTAACTAAGCAATTTCGATTGAGGCTGTAATAAACTTTGACCGTTAGGTATAAGAGAAATTGAATCGTTAGGTATAATGTAATTATATATATTGATTGTGGAATGATTGGAGGTTCTTTCATTTGCATGTTGATTACGAAATGAACTTATCCAACCAAACTTACCACTTAATTATTATTACATTTGAAATATATTATGAATTAACCTAAATCTCTGGGAGAGGGACAAACGCCTATTATGTTCTATCAAGAGGTTACTCTATTTACCTCCCTGGTTAGCCCCTGATGATGTAACTAATTAGTCGACTTATTTGCATAACGATGAATAGTGCTTGTTAGAAAGAATAATCAGTTGTATGTGTAGTCTACCCATCCAAAATAGTCTTAAAACATTGTCATTTATTAAGGAAAGTTGGTGAAATCCAAGAAGGCATTATCGTACCCAGGAGGCAGCAGCGCATCAACCATTTTTTATATGGCCAGACGGTTGTGGCGTCTAGAGAAGGCTGTCGGCTCGTATTATAAGTTGTGATCTTTTAATTCTTGTTGTTAGGATGTGCTTAAGATATCAGGCAGCTTTGTATCTGGCCCCACAAAAATAGTGACAAGTGCTGTTTCCATGGGATGGTCAGTACGTTGGCGGCCATGTAAGATTTATATTCGGCTGCCCCTTATCTATCTATCTATCTATCTATCTATCTATATCTCTCTCTCTCGCACTCACTCACTCACTCACTCACTCACTCACTCACTCACTCACTCTCATTTGTAGCAGATTAAACTGTGTTAATCGGGTTTATTTAACTTTCGTTGGGGATTAATTCTGTGGTAGTTAACTTGGTAAATTATAAACCGAGAGACGTTGCCTTTGGATAGTTGGTTGCAGGTATTTATTTAACAGTGTTCATCACCATAATATTTGTAACGAGTAATGCTTTGTTGTGCACGTTTCATTTCCAAAACCATTTCTTTAATTATTTGTATTTTTTCACTTTATATTAAATATATACGGGTTACCCGTAGCCTTGGTCATTAAGTCATCCCTTGCTTCAAATACTATCTTTTTATATCTAGTTTGTAATTTTCTTAGCCTATGCTCAGGTGAGGGACACGGGTCATGTCAATTGGAATGATTGAAGGCCTCTGGTAGCAACGGGCTGCAACAGACACGCGAGAGTTGTGGCAGGAGCCAACATGGCTAGACCAGGGCTTACCCGCATCAACCTTGGGGTCTCTACTCGGTGACGGATGTAGATTATTAAGAGCGACCTCAGTCCTGTTATATCATTAATTTTAATTTGCTGTGTGGACCAGAACGGGATGAATTAAACTTTACTTATACCCTACAGTTCCTTCCCATCTCTCGCAGAAGAAGAGGTATGAACACGTTGTACTGAACGTGGTGAGAATAGCTTGAGCTATTTCATCCTTTTGTGTGTATTTATACCTCGGTAAACTTATTTCAATTTGTCACTCACGTGAGCCATTCTATTTCTTGATTAATTATTCATAACTTATTTTTCATTCAAATTTGCCAATGTAAATTACTAAAGGTACAATACATTTATACAGTATTTACATAACATTCAGGTACCGCAAGTTTTGTATAACGCAAATTATGTCATCTTTAAAAAGTGTATGAACGCAAGCAACTTTGACGATTTTAACTAATTGGAAGTTGGCTTAACAATAGAAAAGACTAAAGGCAGAATACAAGTAGTTACAATTCTGAGCAGCTTTCATTTTGGCCTTGCCAGAGAAATTCGAATGGTATAATAGTCTAATATGATGCCAACATATATAAAGAGAAATTTAGCATTTATATACCTCACAGTCGACTAGTTACCTATTGTAGAATCTACACTTACTCCCCGGCCTATTTCGAACGGCATAACTATTTTGCAGCAAAACTCTATAAAACCCTAAACACATTAGGAACTGTCTAATACATCGCCAATACGACTATATAGCACTTGGAAAGGATACGAGGACAAGGGTCTGGGATAGGAAGACTGAGGGAAGAAACTATGTCTAACCACCGACTATGGGATCGAACGCCAATCTATAAGATTAGAGGCCGTCACTGTTTCAACCAGTTCAAGATATTTTTTGCTACCCCTCTTCCACAGGTCAGTAAAACTGCGCCAGAACTCACTCACCTTTCCGAACTGATTGCACGGGAACGCCAGTACCTCCAAGTTGTTATAAGACTCTTGAAGCTCATTCAGTTGGTGATACTGAGACGTCAGCCCTCAGTAGGTGGCCACATTGACAATCAGCACCACCTGTTGCAGAAAAAACTCAATTATCACCTCTAACAGAGACAGACATGCAGACAGTGAAAAGTATGTGTGTGTGTTTGGAGAAGGAAGAGGAGGTCGAGAGGAAGGACAAGTATGTCACATGTTAACCAAATTCATGATGGCCTTCGCATGCACAGTGGAGGTTGGTCAACATGTGCTCTGTCTTACCCCCAGCTATAGTCAGTCAACACTTCAAGGTTACGTCGTAATACTGTATTTACTTAAGCAGTTAATGCGTATAGCGCGTATGACGTCTGACTTAGCCTAGTGTATTTACTTTATATTACTTTCACATATTAAATAATGTAATTCAGCTATTTCACAAAATATTAATGGAGATGGTTGGTATTTTATTCTAATGAATAATTTTTGTTAGTGAGAATGGGTATACGACTAATCGACACTACTTTTACTGTTGCTAACTAAACATTGCAAAATAGTTATCGCAGGGCCTTGTAACTAATACTGTAATTAACGTGTTACAGCTATTGTTGGGGCAGTATTTTGTTATTACATTAGACAATTCAGGAGCAGAACTCTTCTCAAAAAAACAAATCCTAACCTTACTATTTTTCCCCCAGCACAAGATTTGTCAACCGTTTTACAACCTTTACAACCACAACGAAAGACCTTCGCCTATTGCACTGTATGAAAGTTAAATGGCGCGAGCAGCTCCGATACCTAGACTTTATATTCTAACATTTAGTTCAATTGTTATATGGTTGGCGAGATTCTATAACTAACCAAAAGTTACAGCCCCGCTCCTGTGCCAGATAAGACCACTACGGGCTCACCATAGCCCGTGCTACTTGGAACATTTTGTTCCTAGTAGCTGAATCTAAAACGGCAACAGATTAATCAAGGGATGTTACACATATGTTTATCCCCACCAATCAGTGTATATGTATTGAAAGTTTTAGTTTTGAATTCTGGGACTAAAATTTACTTGCTTGCTGGTTAGTATGCAAGCTTGTGGTCCCCTTAATTTGCCAGTGGTTGATAAGCTATAAGCCCATTACCAATCATAACCACAATGTAATTATGAAGTCTCGCATTGATTTTACCATTTTTCCGAGTAATTGGTTCCAAATTTATGGCCTTAATTCCCTGGGAGAGGGACCCAAAAATCAATAAAAAATAAAATTAATATTAGCTGTGATTTGCAAGCCTCCATAATATTACATGTGCAACATTGTTTCCCTTCCCATGAAATTTGTTTTCGAAGAAATATAAACATGAGACGCATGATCCTGCAACCCTGACACACTATTTGTGTACGACTCCTTGACACATGACCATTGGCGAGTAAAGGCGACGTCACAATCAAGGTCTTCACGAAGGATGAGGGGAATGAGTAATGGTGATTATTTTCATAAACACATTTAGGTAATTTTGTATTTGTGCAGCTACACTAGACTATATGAAGGAGTACATAATGTATCAAGAACTAGCTACGTGATGCTAAAAGATCCCCGTGATACTAAGGTTTAGTTCAACATCTTTTGTAGCAAAGTAATTTGCCTGATGTATCTGTCTCATAAGCAATTTGTATACACGACGGAATCCATACAAAAGATATTTTAAATCCTTTATTCTGTATATTGAGCAGGTTGTTTATAATTGACATGTGTCTTAAGACTTGTTTGTGGGTAGTTGGCTTAAGTCGACTAATTGTTGGGAAAGTTGTATGTTTCAGACATAATGCAAATTATTGCTGTGAGCATAGATTATGTTGTGAGCAGAGATTGCACATGTTCAGAGTAAGATGTGTTGGCCAATGAATTATTTTAGTACTCATTCTATAGCTTTTTCTATTCCCGTGATGTGTTTAGTGAAGTCTGCAATACGGTAGACTGGGGAAGCTGTGAATATGGGTTGCTAGGTTACGTAATGGGTGGGCTGCATAGGGCGCGTCTGGCTTGTATGGTGTTTGTCGTAAACTGATTGAAGAGAAATGTAAAGATAAGCGTGGGTGTTTTCCACCTCACGTCGAGTGACTTACCTTGTCACGATAGTCTGCAAATGAGATATTCTTAGCCTCGAAGAGATCGAGCTCTGAGAAGTCGTAGATGTTTCCTCCGTCAGACGGGTGGTGAAAGCAGGCCCTCGATGCCACCCGCTCCTCGGCCGCCATGCCCACGGCCGCCAGACTCACCAAACCCATCCACAACATTCTAAGAAAACAGATAAGAAACGGCATATACAACCATTCCCACGAGGAAGGGAAGGGAACTATCAGGGGTAAAGTGCCAAGCCATCACGACTATATAGCACTTGTGCCATCAGGTTTTACAATCCTTCGCCCTATTAACCACCAAATATTTCGGAGAAGAGTAAATTTGTCAAACAATAGCGGCTCTTAAATATGAGATCCATTAATTAATTCATGTTTTTCAAGATGTATGCGAATAACTAATTATCGACTCCAGTAATTTTCCTCCACAATTGACTGATATTTCGACACGTGGTCTATCAGTTTTCTTAAAAATGTTACTTTTCAATTTTCGAATTACAGTACAAAAAATTACATGAACTTTTGTTATATTAACTTGCATTTATAAGCACTAAAGATGCCAATAGGCGGTTTTACTGTTTCTTCCAACCCCGTTACCTTTACATAGTGGATAAATACCTTCCACTTAATGCAAACCAAATGAGTTTCATTTGTCTTAATATTTTTTTGTTTGCAATACGTGCAACGGTGTGAACGCTGCACAAGTCGGCTTTCATTAACAAATGTACATACATGACAATAGGCAAAGACTATACCTGGGAGAAGGGACGCGAACGTCCAACCTGTCCAGAGCTCAGGCGAGCACTGAGGCATTGTTATATCACTCAGGTGCAGACCGGCGCTGGGTCCTAATACAAACCATCCTCCTGTTTAGATAGTGATTTTTGTAAATATGTAGATCACAGTACATATATTGACGTAAAAGGGAATTAGATAGTAGAATTTGGTACTACTATCAAATTAATAGTCACTTTATAGTTCAAAAAAATTAAGTTTAGTTTAGTTCATTTATTATGCACCCCATACCCATCTTATGGGCGGTAGTGGAAAGGGTTACAGAGGCACATAATGGGCTCAGGGACTGAACCCCACAATTCATTTAGCTAAGCAAGTTACAATCTTGAGCTAGTTACAAAATTCAGTATAAGTCATCACATCAACATAAAATAAAGTAAAAGAAAAATTTAAATATTCCGAGGCCTAGTATAGCATAAACATTTACTATATTAGGCTTCAAATGGCGTGTATTAGGCCTAGGAAAATTAGGTTTTTTTAATTTAGGTTGTCTTTGTAACATAATTGCAAAAACTTTTGCAGTTTGTCCAAATTCAACAGTACTGATTTCCACTTTCTAGTTGCCTTTTACGTCAATATATGCACGATGGTCCTAATCGTTACTGTAAGTACTACCAAAACAGGATGGGCTGCCTCACACTCACATATATGTCTAATTATAGTGCCAAAGTTCAATTGCTATATAAATGTGACGTGATTTATGGAATTAACCGTTTTTCACGATAACAGAAGTTAATCCAATCCAGACATGAAATGGAATAAAAGTGACGACGTTTCGGTCAACCTTATGAAATCATAAAATGTTTGAGTGGGAGAGTCAATATACGACAAGAGGGAAGGTTAGGGAAAGTGGTGAAGTAAAGCACGATATATATGTGGGTTTAGCTATTTGTTTCAGCCAAGTTTTATAAGTTTCTCTGCTTTATATAATATATATATTTATATAATATGTTATTTTACGCTAAACGTTATAATGACAATACTGCAGACTTCACATTCATAAGCACCAAAGGGCAGGTGTTGTTTTGAAAGAACTCTGAACTTTGTCTATCAGATCAACCTAGTGACTATATCAATTCACCGACATAAGGTGTAATTGTGTCTATCAGCCATCAAACTTAATTTAATTAAAAAGGCAGTCTACACCATGTTTATCATTCATATGTAGCTTGTGAATTTTAAGGTCACAAAGAAAGACCGAATGATGAAATAAAACATGAAACAATGATTATTTACAATTTTATTTAAAATCAGAGTCTTGTAATATCCAGCGACCACTATTTTGAACCTAGCTTGACCTACAGAAGTAACCTAAGTCCAGCTGAATGAGCTGAAGACTGGGCTTAGGCTCCTCATCTCTCCAGCGTCGCCCACCCTCAGGTTTGTGGCGACGCCTTCATCACATCAGGCTGGGGTCAGAGACGCAGTCGCCATTTTGTTAGGAAAGACACTTGGGTAAATGGAGCAATTTGTTATGCATGTAAATTAATCGACTTGTATATTAAAATGCAAGGCGGCACCGATATTTAATCTAAAGGCAAAACTTAAATTGTAAAGCTCGTAGTGTGTATTTAGGACTCCTGCTGCAACAGGAATACTATGTCATTCTGAATTTCTCCTGGGTCGGTTTGGGCGTCATAGCGCATGTAAGGCTTTCCGTTTTTAGTGATTAGGAACTTCTCCCAATTCCATCGGATGTCGTCCGGCTTGAGAGGAGAGTAGTCCAGCTTGTCTACGGGCATGAAGCTCTGGCGAGTGGCAGGACAGAAGGACTGTTGGGGTAAAAATCACCAGAATTAAACTTTACCATAGGAGCACTTGTCGATATAATCCTTGCAACCATCACATGCCTCTGTTTCACCGAAGATCCGGTGAGATGGTGATGTCTCAACATTTGATCACAGGCTTCAGACACACAATATGTAATCCTTCATATAATCTAGGGTAACTGGATAAATAAAAATGTACCTAAATATGGTAAAAATCACTAGGAGTCTATTGTCCAATTCTGGACTGAATTAATGTAATATACTGATCTTCCAGGTTACTGCATTCTTTTTGTACTTATTTACTCTTCTTCGTGTACCTATCGAACTTATTTTTAGGTTGAACAAATCCACAAGGGCCGTGACGATGATTTCTGTGTGTAATGAAGTAAGGGCGAAGAGGGAGAACGGCCTATTGACATAACTCGAGTGCATGGGGAGAGTTGTGTAAAACCCTGGTTTGTGCCTCAGAGGCTGCAGGATCCACCAAGCTCAGTAGAACTTCGGTTTCAACTCCTTTTGATCATGTCGTAGCACAGTCGATTAAGGCAGCGTCTGGGATACTCCCGGACGCAGATTCGAATCATCGTCACGGCCCTTTTGGATTTGTTCATTTGATGCATCACGCAATTGTGATTTCTGTGTTATTTTTAGGTTCTTTATTAGGGTTATATTCTTACCTTAAGGTATTTATAAAGCGGATGTTGATTATTTCCATTGACTTCAATCTTTCTAAATATGGTGAAATTAGGCTTGAAGCCGTTGCCTGGACGCACGTGTAGGATACCGTTGAGGATCTCGCTGCCACTGCCTCCCGGCTCTTGCTGTCGGACACAACACATATTTTGTTATCCATAAAATAAAAACAAGTGGGGAATGCAGGAGGTTGAATGAAATACATGTCAAGGAAGAACGACACCGGTTTTAAGGTTATTACATAATATTACACGAGACGATAATGTTAAAAAACTAATAATTCAAGTTTGTTCTTTCCAACTGTGGTCACAAATGCGATTTTTTCATTTATAAGTTAAATATTAACATGTTTCTTATAACTAAACAATTTGAAAAATTATTTCTGAAATATTCATTAATCTTCTTGGACACGCTGTTCTCAAAATCCATAGAGCATTCCTGTCTATTCGTTTCTATTAATGTAGGTTGTGAGCGAGTGTGTGCAGTGCTGTGATGAGTGGTTGTGCAGTAGAAGAAGTTAGGGGACAAGGAAAAAGGCGAGAGGCAAAGAGTGGCTGAGAGGCAGAGTGGGGCTGGAACTACCCTCCCCCTCTCGCCTCCAATCTCGAACAGTTGTAGTTGTTTTAGATTTAGCTACTCAGAACGAAGTGTCCATGTAGCACGGGTTATGGTGAGCCCGTATCTCGAACAGAGGGACATTTCCATTTATATACAATGTATACATAAGAGTGCCCTGCTGTACTCGGGTGTCTTCCCTCCCTCTTCCCCTCCCCCCCCCACTCCATCTTCCCCCTGACCCCTTCGTCCTCCCACCTCTTTCCCCTCTCCCCCTTCATTTTCCCCTTGTCCATACTCCTTTTCCCCTTCTCTCAAAGAATGTATTATTAAGAAGCACTGCAACAATTGACGAGTCTCCCGGGAAATATATTAAGATTAATAAATTCTAGGAGAATCACACCAAATATTTCACATTTGGCTGAATGGAAATTACATGAGGGGTATCAATAATTATTAATATTTTTTAAAGCATTTAACTTGGGCCTACCCTCCTACCAGCCTATGTCCATTCCGTACCCTCAGACCATTCCCTCTGCAAATTTGGAGATTATATAATGTTTTCTATATATCACTATAACAACAGCTAGTTCCCTAGTATTAGCGAATGCTTTGCAGGTTGCGAAGTGCCTACATACTCACAAATTTGGGAAAACTATTACAGAAACATTTGTACTGATTACTGAGCAGCGTTCCTCGAACTAGTGCCGTACTTACCTGTCCGAACTGGTTACAAGGGAAAGCCAGGACTTCAAAATCGCTGTAAGAGTCATGAAGCTCATTCATCTTTAAATACTGATGCGTTACGCTTCAGTAGGTGGCCACGTTGACGATCATCAGCACCTGTGAACACATCGTTATATCATTTTTGTGCGCCGGTGGTTTCCTAGATTGTGCAGCATCTCGCTGCAAAATTGCCTCAAAGGAAGGACAGCTTGATTTTAGTCTTTTATTTAATCTGAAATTTGAATGTTAATGCATTAAAACAATGGGGAATTTATATCTACGTTAAACAGACTGTCGAGATATTTTCCTTCAAGCTTATAGTGGCGTCAGCATGAGGAACACACATGCGGGGGAACATGAATAGTACGTCAATGTGAACATAATCAATACAAGACAGGGATGTGGTGATCAAAGTGATCTCAAGCGGCAATGCGCAGTGTCACAACATTAATGATGGAGCGCAAGTTTACACGCCGGTTTCCTTCGCTCATCTCTGTAAAACACAGGTTCCTAAAAGCATGTAAACAAGAGAATGACACGTAAGAATAGATCATTTGTGGCATGTTGACCAATCCACACACTAGAAAATGAAGGGACGACGACGTTTCGGTCCGGTCTGGACCATTCTCAAGTTGACCGACTCCTCGCCTGCTCATTTGCGGTACATAACACATTGTACTCATTTTCTGGAGCACAGATGTCAAACACTACCGCCTCCTCTCTTAACATCAGTACACTATAGCTTGAAAATTGAATAAGTAAATAAGGTAGATATTGTTATATTCCTCACCTCTATCCATTACTCTCAAGCTCTAGGATTAGACTAGGACTTTGTTTTGTATTTAACGAAATATGGATTCTACGATGGAGCTGCATATTGCTTGACCATTGCTTCTGTGTACACCTTGCCAATGCTATTTGATATTTTGTACGTTATTGTTATTTCTTTCCTGTTTGTCTTTCAACTTGGCGAGTTTGCGCTCGCGCAGGCTTTCGCTGTAGTACTTTCAGCTCTGGGATCAGCCTTATCGGGTATTCATAGAGATTTGAAGACCCTCTTGTAAGGGATACAAGACTGTATAAGACAGTGGGCAAATTAAAAGACTATATTAATGTTATACAAAGATAACTCAAACATCCCAAATATTAAAACAAAACAAAAATGAAAATATAAGGGAGATCATGTTGAAATCAATGCCCAGGAATGGATTAGAGTTCACTAATAACACAAACATTAAGCGAGACATTCATACAGCAGTGAACTAATGGACATTGATGATGGGAACATGTTGCAACAAGGGTAGAGGCAAGTTATATCATATCCAGTAACTCGCCTAGCATCGGTAGCCAGTAATGACATCTTGAAATGGCTCACATTCATGACAGTCACGTTTGGGGACTCTCCTTACTGCAGTAATCAACGAAGACAAACTGCATACTCACAAAAATACCAATAGCATGATATATCAAATGCGCCCGTTATCTTGAGATCTTGAGGTTATCTCGAGATGATTTCGGGGCTTTAGTGTCCCCGCGGCCCGGTCCTCGACCAGGCCTTCACCCCAGGAAGCAGCCCGTGACAGCTGACTAACACCCAGGTCCCTATTTTACTGCTAGGTAACAGGGGCATAGGGTGAAAGAAACTCTGCCCATTGTTTCTCGCCGGCGCCCGGGATTGAACCCGGGACCACAGGATCACAAGTCCAGGGTGCTGTCCGCTCGACCGACCGGGTAATGTAATGCACGTCTGGAAACATCCCGTGCGTAAGTTCGAACCCTCATGAAGGCCCTTGTGGATTTATTCATTTAAACTGCATACTCTTATGCAAGAGTCACGAAGATTATATTAAATGATTGAGTTTTCCGGCTTATTCAACGAATCAGGTAAAGTTGGTTACCTTGCCGCGGAAGTCAGCAAGAGAGATGTTCCTGGTCTCTAAGAGATCCATTTCCTCGAAGTCGTAGATGTTCCCTCCGTCAGAGTGGTGGTGGAAGCAGGCCCTGGACGCCACCTGGTCCTGAGCCACCACGCCCACGGCCGCCAGACTCACCAGCCCCGCCCACAACATTCTGAAACAAAAACACATTAGAAAATACATCAATAAGAAACCCAACCCACATGCAGGCGATGAGTCACAATAACGTGGCTAAAGTATGTTGACCAGACCACACACTAGAAGGTGAAGGGACGACGGCGTTTCGGTCCGTCCTGGACCATTCTCAAGTCGATTGGCTTGAGAATGGTCCAGGACGGACCAAAACGTCGTCGTCCCTTCACCTTCTAGTGTGTGGTCTGGTCAACCCCAACCCACATATCTGAAAACTTGTAAATGGTCCACGACGGACCAAAACGTCATTTCCTTTCTTTTCAGATGAGTGGGTTGGGTGTACAATTTTCAGTCCCGTAATTATGATTTACCGTCTGCACAAGTAGGTTTATCCGCGGTCCCTTTATATTTTAAAAAGTGATGAGAGGAACATTGCCAAGCTCATTATACTCAAGCCTTCGATGACGATTGATTGATGAAGATTAAGCCACCCAAAAGGTGGCACGGGCATGAATAGCCCGTAAGTGGTGGCCCTTTGGAGCCATTACCTGTATCACTAGCTGATACTAGAGATCTGTGGAGGTGCGACTGCACCCTACGGAGACGTCGTGACCTCTCGGTCAAGCCTTCTTGAGAGATCCCAAGTTATTTGGTACTTGCCTATTTGTGTCTACAGGGAAGTGAGGTCTAGCTCTGTGCCCCGCCTTCTAGTCTTTTTGAATCTATCGAGTTATAATTGAATTATCCTAATATTTGAATTCCTTGTCGAATCTAGCTTTAAAGTTGTGGATGGAGGTGGCTTCCACAACATACTAAACCCAAATTAAAACTAAATTTAGGAGTATCGTTGTATTTATTATATGCAAATAAAACTTTCCGATGTGATACAGTGCAGAATACACAAGGAAAAACTCTTCATAAGAATGTGAAAACCCGTGCCCGTGCTACTTGGAACATTTTGTTCAGAGTAGCTGAATCTTAACAACAACAACAACAACCGTAAACGTAACAAGTAACTGGTTTGCTAGTGTGTGGCCAAGAGCTTAACACTTACCACCCTCTCCCCACGGTCACCCTTCTCACGATCACCCTTCTCACCCCAAGACACAAATGTGTATGTGTATATATGTATATAATTAAACCTAGAAGGGGTACCACCTCTGGTGCAAGTGTAGGGACCCATAGCCTGGAAAGAAAATAAAGAGTAATCGGAGAAGACCTTGTGGATCCTCATATATATATATATATATATATATATATATATATATATATATATATATATATATATATATATATATATATATATATATATATATGTGTGTGTGTGTGTGTGTGCATGTATGTGTATACAGGATATATGGAAGCTGGCCAGAATTGCATTTCATCTTTGAAAACGCACATTAATGACATTATGTAAAAAGACACATCGAATGCTATTTATACAGGGCAGACGTTAATCTGTGTATTTATGTATGTAGGTTAGATAAGCATTTTATAAGCATTACAATCACCTTCTGTGTTTGATTGCTCAATAACTCGCTGAACTATATGTTTAACAGATCTCCAACCCTGTCCATGGAAGACAGAAGAAAATGTATATATGCTGGTTAGCATTGTAAATGCGTGGCCACGTGTGGTAGAAAACAAAATAATAATACAAAAAACACTTACCCTCCCACCCCACGGTCACTTATTATTAACATTATTGACAAAATCAATTACAATTTTGCCTAATCTGAGGATTTCAATTAAGCCTTATTAAAGTCGCCGACATCGCCAGCAGCCAATGGAACGCGCCAGTGAAACAACTATTTTCGTCCAGACGAAATATTTGTTTCCTAACCTCGGAGTTTTCCTTTTGTTTTCTCAAGCCTGTACTTAGGCTTATCCAGGTCCACTCATACCAACTTTCAACAGTTGCCTAACTTCCGGGTAACTATTTCACTGCTAGGTGAACAGCCGCATCAGGTGAAAGGAAACGTGCCCAAGCGTTACTGTTTTGCCCGGGGATTGAACCCGTCTCCATCGACTGCGAAACGAGAATGTTGACTGTGCAGTCACGTCATTATATCATCCTACACATTTACACTGCACAAGTGCCAGCTTGTGTTACCGTAATGCAAAATGAATACTGTATATATTTTCTTTAACAATGAACAATGGATGGTGAAGTAAATATTTTGCATCAGCAACCTTTCTTACAAAGACACTGTAAGGGTACTGGAGTTACTGTGTCTTAAGAGGCATACAACTAGTGGAGATCTGGATGCGTATTGGAGGCTATAACCAAACCACCAACCTGGTATCGATTGTTAATATGATCACAGTCAAACATAAGAACAAAAGCCATGGTCTGTTAAGCAACAAACTGCATTGTGACGTAGTCTGCATGTTTGCCAGGCTAAAGATAACTTCTCTTACGACAGAACGACAAAAGACGTTCTAGTTTTCTCTGAGGAAGCGAGTTCGATTCCTCGATAAGCTTTATAAATACACGAGACCCACAGATGTGAAACAATGGGTGTAAGGAGGACCTCTCTCTCGCATTGGCCATTAGGTCTATCATAATGTTCCTGTCATTCGTTAATATGTGAAGAGTATGCTAGAGACTCCCGAGGTATATTAAGTCTAAAAAAAATATTAAATTATTTATGACTTTGCTAAGAGTGGGGAATTGTCGGAAAAAATGTCTCCCCTTAAAAAACGTACTCAATATAAACTCTCTAATTAAACGAATTATATTTTTGAAGACTAACGTGAAATGACTAACCACAAATTTTCAGATTAATACATGGTCAACAAATTACAGCAGGCCTACAGAATAATTATTTAACCGTCCTCATAACTAAATACAGACTTGTATGCCCTGCTAATGGTCATACTTACTATCTTGTTACTTATTTTATTAATTTTATCCGTTTGGATACGTCAACATATCCTCCCAAAATTATAGTACCCATAGTGATTGTGGATGTAATGTACAAAATATGGGTTGTTGTACCCAAAAATGCCCACGTTTGGTACTATTGGTATACTAAAGAACATCCCAAAAACTTCAACAATCCAACCTGCCCTTGACCTAAATAACAATTCTAGACCTATTATACACAAATGTATGCCTAATTTAGCACACATGCACTGCAGTAATCCTAAGAAAGGTATAGGCTTCGTTGTTGCCGTCTTTCTCGGCCCCTCTAAAATTCAATAATACAAAATTTAAACTATTAGGCTGCAACAGTCTATTATTTGCACAAAACATCCACAAACCCTCTATTAGTACTACAATTTCCCGGAGGATAAATTGACATTATGTCCAAGTATAAATGTAAAAATTATTAGTATTAAATACCTTGAAGACGTGAGTTAAGACGTGTCCTTCCCCTCCCAGGGTTCCGAGGAGACTGAGTCTTGACAGACACCAGTAGCCTAAGATGCCTCATGGCAACTACTGGGTCTGGGGGTGGCCCTGGCAACAACAAAGTGCTTGTTACGTGTCAGAACCTTGAAGCTTAATAACAAGTTTAACTTCTGACTTGTAATCTTGACTTTTTGTGTGTTTTATTAAGGAAATAAGCATATACATTTATTATATTTGCAAATACAACTTTGAGAATTTGTTGGCTATTGTTGAAGTTTATATATTTAACTCTAATAAGATTTGTAGGCTAAGATAGGATTATGCAGGATTATGTCGACTTTAAACCACATTTATGGGACTATAAAGCTCGACGCTAACAGACAAGTTATTGGATAATAGGCCTAATGTGTGCGTATTGGCGACACGGCCACAAAGTCATTGGTCACATTTTGTGGGTTCGGTAGCGCAATAGCCTAGGGCCTCGGGTCACAACCGACGGACCCGTATTCAATCCCCGTGTGGTACAAACGGTTGGGTACGTTCCCTTGCCAAGGAATATGCATTTTGGCCAAGGTTAGTAGGATGTTTGCCTAGGAAGACCTCGAGAAGCCCGTGTACTGTGCAGGCTTCCTGGTGCCAGATTCACGAAGCAGTTACGCAAATACTTACGAACGTGTACATCTTTCCTCAATCTTTGACGGCTTTGGTTATATTTATTAAACAGTTTACAAGCATGAAAACTTCCCAATCAACTGTTGTTATTGTTATAAACAGCCTCCTGGTGCTTCGGAGCTCATTAACTGTTTAATAATTGTAAACAAAGCCGCCAAAAATTTAGAAAAGCTGTACAAGTTCGTAAGTGCTTGCGCAACTGTTTCGTGAATCTGGTCCCTGTACTCGGGAATTTTTGAATTACACGCGCAGAAACCGAATTATTTTTCTTTGTTGTTTGTACTCTACTGTAAAAGTTAATTAATCTACCGTACATTTGTCCAGCGTTTCTGTTGATACTCTAAGCCACACTAATGACTGATAAAAGACAAACACACAATACAGATATGTTAACTATCAAATTAAAATCGAGCTCTAAAATGATTTAAATGTGGCCATATAAAATATATATATCATTTCCTTACGATTTAACATTACATCAACGTTGGCAACATTCCTTGTACGGTGATTTAATATTACTCGAGAATATTTGATAATTAGGCCATGTAGTTGTAGCGCGAAGTATCTTGTAATTATCGCTTCTCTAAAATGATCGATAACTGGGCATTCACTAATATAACTCATTTTACCCAGTTTATAATTAGTGCAGTCATTGTTGGGAAATTCATTACCCGATTTAAGTAGTGATATCCCAGCCTAATTCCAAGCATTAGAGGCAGGTAGTCTGATGGACATTTTGTTCTGTCCGCATGTACAGTTCTAAACATAACTAAATACTAGTTATGTTTAGAACTAGTATTACTAGTTCCTACTAAACCAGCTAACTTTCTGCCTCTATTGTTGCTCTGTCAGTTGTACCTTGTAGTAGTGTGGTTTTGACAATATAAATCTAGATAATTATATTTTAGATTTGTTATATGCAACTTTAGCTTTATTATGCTGGATAATAACCAAGTTAAGGCAAGCATCTGGTATTCTCTAGAACATTAGTTCAAATCCACGCATGGATCCAACCAATTTTCTCATTGATATATCACGCCATTGCGATTTGTGTTCTGAAAGTGGGAGTTTGGTAAAGAATTCTATTACCCACACACCAGAGTGTAGGCGGGTTATTTTTAAAACCTGGTCGTGGCACCAGCTGGGGCCTCCATACTCCCTAATCCTAGTGGAGTCATGGGAGGTCAGGGGTGAATAGCTTTTATCCTATTATGCCAAGTGGGATAAGACAAGTATTTGGTATTCACTACTAGCACAGTGCTTCAAATTGCTGCATTTCTCCAACTGATTTTCTCATCTTAGTTGATTCAATTTATATCTAGAATATTTAAAACATGCCATTAATAAGCTTCAGGAAAAATTATCACATATGTTTAGGATAAAATAAGTTACAACTTTATCAACTATCTCACATTTTTATTGAAATGATAGTAGGCTAATTCTCTGATGTGGCCAAGAGGCACACTCTTATACCTCGCCTGATTTAGAGAGGCGACCCAGAGTCCAGCTGAATGTGCTGAAGACCGAACTCGGGGCTCCTCTACGCTCCAGCGTCGCCCACCTTCAGGTTTGTGGCGACGCCTTCATCACACCAGACTGGATTAAGTTGTGACAACTAGCAACTACAGGAAGATATCAGGGTATGAATAAACCCTCCATTAACATATTCATTAAAATCAACATCTTTTAAGAGGTAACTGCTCGAGGTCTTTAGCAATAACTGTCTTGCCTGAGATTTATTGTAGCTGTGGTATCTTAAAACTCTTGTTGCAAAAGAAAGAGGACGTCGTTCCTGATGTCTTGAGGCTTGGTGCTCGGATCGTAGCGCATGAAGGGCTTTCCGCTCTTGCTGATCAAAAACTTTTCCCAGTTCCATCGGACATCGCTGTTCTTCAAAGGACTATAGTAGAGCTTGCTTGTTTCTGCGAAGTGCATTCGAGTAGGAGGGCAGTATGCCTGTTCCAGAGAAGAGCCATTATCAGTTTACTACCATTGTTATTATATATAGGTGATTTACAAATAAAATATTAATGTAATTTGTATGTATGTAAATTATGTAACATGTAATCTAACATTTCCAATTAAATACATAAAACGTTAAATTGTGAGGTGTGGAAGAAAGAAGACCTCCAGAACACATACTAAGGTAACAGTAACGCGACCCCTGCCAACACCAAACAGAAGTTACTACTTACCATACACTACAACAGTTAGACGTCTTCCAAGTTCCTCGTTAGGAACTCTCCCGAGACGGAACGATAGATCTTTAATGTGACTAATGGTGTTTACGCCTTTGGAACCGTTATCCCCAATGACTCAAATACAGAGGCAAGACGACAGCATCTCTTTCAAGGTGACACCACTGCACAAACATCGAACGCTACATCATTTCAATACTTAACCAGACCATCACCAGATATATCCTGATTAACAACATCGAAATATTTGAGATTCATCGACGGTAGATTGGAAATAGCTGAGGAACTACATAACAAATATTCATCAAATATAAGCAGCCAACTCGCATTCAAGTACATCCAATCATCCTTAAGACCAAGCCAGAACTGCCAGATCGCTTCACACCTACTACCTAAGATGACAATGACAATGAAAATGCAGAACAAGATTGCCCAATCTCCATGACAGTAACACCTCACCCATTCCAATATGGTATAAACAATGCCTAACTAGCTAACTTGTATTCCACTCTCTGCTTCTGAAGATGCAGAAATGAACGTCAGTGAAATACGTCCTGTAGTGATAAATATCGGCTAGTGACATTAATTCAAAAGTTTATTTTAAAATGTTTAAACTTCCTTACTAAGTGAGGAACATAGGAAATAGAAGATTCGTCATAGAATCATTAATCTAACCCTTTAAGTTATATTAAATAACAAATATCTACAAGAAAGACTACTTTCAATATCAATATTGTTATCCATGTAAGAGAACGTGTGTTCAAAGTTGCAGGCCAGACCCTTGGGGGACTGGCCCCTGCCAACTTTCACACACGAAGCATGAGAGGTATCAGGGTTACCTTGCGTCTAACTGAGAGCGTTGCTTGGAACCACCTTTCAGGGAGAGGAGTAACAAAGAGGGTGTGCATCTTAGGAAATAGGCAAGCCTAGGCAATGTCGAGACCTTATGAGGAGGTATAAAGCATCTTGTGCATCCAGCACACCTATTCTTTCTTCCACCCTCCTCAGGTCGTTCAGTTTTTATTCGAAGATTACGTCAAGGGCACTGAAATTCAAAGATGCCTCTAGCAGCACACTGTCGGTGGGGGGCGATCACCGAAGCTCCTAGTAAACGGATCTTGCTGCATCTATGATTGGCTAGAAGATATGATTTTGCACGGTAAAGGATTTAGGGCGAGTTCTAACTCTTCTCCCTTCGATTTCTCCAGCTGTAGATGCACTACCAGGAATTCCCGTTTACCTGCCAGGGTGCCATCATCCAGGAACAAGATGTTGAGTTCGCTGGACTCGTGCGAAAACTATTTCATGCTTCCCAAACAACAGTATCGATTTCTTACTGTATCCTGTTGAAACGAACGAGAGGAGACAAGAAAAGCTCGTTCGAACTGCTAATACCACTTCTCTTTTTACCACACACACACACACACACTTATGATTAGACTTACATTATTAAACATCCATTCCGGCATGTGCTTCCATTCCTCAATGATTCATAAAATTTTAACTCTGCATCAATTTAATTACACACTTGTTGCACAAGGCTCTCTGTTACTGTACAGTTCCCCACCTTGAGATATGTGTAGAGAGGATGTTCCTTCTCCCCGTTCACCTCTATCTTCTTTAACAAGGTAAAGTTGGGCTTAAAGTTGCTCCCTGGACGAACGTGTGTCACTCCGTTGATGAGTTCCTCGGCATTGCCAGCTGGCTCTTGCTGTGAAATAAAAATAAGTTATATACCCGAGTCCTGCATTCTCTCGCGACAAACAGATCTGGGGCCATATACACGAAGTAGTTACGCAAGTACTTACGAACGTGTATATCTTTCCTCAATCTTTGACGCCTTTGGTTACATTTATTAAACAGTTTACAAACATGAAGACTTCCCAATCAACTGTTATTGTTATAAACAGCGTTCTGGTGCTTCGGAGCTCATCAACTGTTTAATAATTGTAAACAAAGCCGCCAAAGATTGAGGAAAGATGTTGAGGTTCGTAAATGCTTCGTGAATCTGGCCCCAGGCTGGGGTTCTCCTCCTGTAGTTTAAGTTCACAAGTTTGTAAATAATTACCTGTGTTTTGTGTCACTTTCATGGTTGTTAAACACTAATAAAACATCTCTGTTGTTACACGATTGTCATTCTCTACAAACCTGCGCTTTCATGCAATCACTGTCTTATGTTATGGAAAAGGGTTTGTTTTTATTTCAGAAAATTTATTAGCCTTTGCGAAGTTATTTTTTCCCCTCAGATATGGATAATAATGAAACAAATTATATGGGAAGATAGACCGGAAGATCGGTATTGGAAGAATATAGTAAATTTATATATTAGAAAATTTATATATTATATAAATATTTTATTATAAAATAGAATATTTCATACAGAATAGGGTAGCAGCACATTGCCGTGTATTCCTAAGCTTGTTAATAAATAAATAAATAAAAGGCAATAAATTCAGTCTAGAACATGTTCACAGAGGTACCGACAATGAACTAAATGATAAGACTTTTCTCCATCAGATGAAATATAAATATTTCCTGCAACATAGTTTAAGGAATTCCTCTAAATCTTTGGTAAACGTGAGCAGACTCCCTCTTCAACTAGCCTGTCTTCTCAAGTTGTCACAACGTCATAAAAATGGTGAACAAAAATTACTCTAACCTAACAAAAATCGTGATTGCTCGAGTCGCTGTGATTTAGTCATTTTCTCCGTTGGTAATTCAGACGTCAAAATTCGATACATTTGCAGACGAGGAGTCACAATAACGTGGCTGAAATATGTTTACCAAACTACACACATTAGAAAGTGAAGGGGACGACCTGGACATTATCAAGTCGATTCGATGTATTATTCGAAAGGACAGATTGCTACGATCAACAACAGCTCGCTATCAACATTATCAGGTGATCACCCCCAGACACTCACCTTCCCGAACTGATTGCAAGGGAACCCCAGCACCTCAAAGTTGTTGAAGGACTCCTGCAGCACATTCATGTCGAGGTACTGAGCAGTGTAGCCTCAGTACGTAGCCACATTGACCACAAGCACCACCTACGGACAAAATCACGAGTCGTAGATTATTAATGTACAATAATTATAGGGAAATGCCCAGCAACTCCTAAAAATATGGTTGCATAAAATTTTGTATCTAGCCCGTAGGTGCAGATGTATAAATGAATCATTGAAATTCAAAATAAAATTAATAAACATTGTTATAAGATCTGTGTTTGGAGCTTGTAATGGCCTTGCCTGGGCAACAAAGAACATAATCTTTATAAATAAACACTTGGATGGTTCTTATGATACACAAGTGTTAGTAATATTTGGAATTAAGAAAAAGAACAACAGATGGATTAGATGAATTATTATAGCAGCCATTTTTAGTTCAATTGAAGTTAGATCGATGCTATATGAGCTATGTTTGGAGTGACTGAGCCAGGATAGCCCCAGAATTTGTTTATATAGAATGCTGGGCGTATAAATGTGTACAACGTCATGGAATGATTAGGTTATATTTTTCTACTGCTAATTGACTCATCGTCCTAATTTTTATAAATAAATTATCTACACAATATATCGCCTTTGTAATTCCTAGCTAAATGTCACTCGCTTTACGCCTCAAGGAAGGAAGGAAGGAATTATCAGGAGAAGCACCAAGCCATTACGACTATATAGCACTGGGAAGGGGTCAGGATAAGGATTTGGGATGGGACAGGGTGGGGGTGCCCAACCACTTTGACGGTCGGTGATTGAACGACAACCTGCATGAAGGGAGACCGTCGCTCTACCGTCCAGCCCAAGTGGTTGGTTTATGCCTCAAGTGTAATTTTTTATTTACATTGTTATACACCTGTTTAGTCCCGCCAGCATTGTAATGATTTGTGCAGGTTACAACCAATAAAGTTTGTGATCCTGATAATGACTGAGCGGGGTTATTGTGGCTTAAGTAGAGTACATTAATTAAATATGTAAACTTTACCAATTATAAATGTATTATTACTTATGAATATTTTTTTTTTATTTTATTTACGAAGGTAATGGAACAGTTTATGATATAGATTACCAAGAAAAAATTTACAAAAGAAACTAACTCTAACCAAACATGTATAAGTGATGTCATTCACTATTTCATGTCAAATATGAATTCGCCCAGATTCGACAAAGAATTCGAATGTCAAAATAGTTAAATTATAACTCAACAGACACAACAAGGCTATGATGTTTTAGATTTAGCTACTCAGAACGAAATGTCCATGTAGCACGGGCTATGGTGAGCCCGTAATACAACAAGGCTAGTAAGCGGGGTATAAAATGCTACACCTCACTTGCCCGTACTGTGAGGGAAGTATAAACAACAAACACAGGGCTGTGGAAAATAAAACTAAAAAAAATGCTAATGTTGATAACTTGTAACTAATACATCTGGGGGATAGAAATAGCCTAAGCTACTCTATCCTTTTGTGATGTATTTTTTCTTGTCTCAATAAACACACTTGAATACATCAATGTTGTAACTTGTTAAAAAGACTCCATATAGGTACCTTTCTAACCTTAAATTGAATCTCTTACTTTCGTTATGTTAGGATGGCTTGGGTTATGTTAAAGTTTGCTTATAGAGTAGCGATGACGCAGAAGGGTACACTCTTTCCTCAGGCCTTAGACTACTTCCACTCAAGAGGGTGAGCGTGTGGGGGGAGGGTTATATATATTAACTAAGCTACTCAACTACTCAGACCAAGCTCATAAGTGGCACAACATTGAGTCACGGCTTCGCACCCACGCTGGACCCTGATGATGACCTTTGTACCCAGGCAGGGTTGTTGCCTTGCTCTGGGACCATGTGGAGCCCTAAGACCATGGTCAATCCTGGGACCATGATGAATTCTGGGACCATGTAGGGAAAGCTGTTGGATAAGAGTCAAACATTGGAGAAAACAGGGAAGGGAAGGGAACTATCAGGGGGAAAGCGCCAAGCCATTACGACTATATAGCACTTTGATGGGGTCTGGATAAGGATTTGGGATGGGACGGAGGGAAAGGAATGGTGCCCAACCTCTTGGACGGTCAGGAATTGAACGCCGACCTGCACGAAGCAAGACCGGCATTCTACGGTTCAGCTCAAGTGGTTGGGTTAATGGAGGAAACAGGACAAAGATCATATATAGAAGGGGAAGGGCTTATGTCAAGCCGAGGAGAAGAGCAACTAGGGTATAAGGACGGAATTTTACTGCTAGGTAAAAGCGGCATCAAGTGAAAGAAAACGTGCCCAACCATTTCTTATCTACTGTATAATTGATCCCGGCTCCCTCGGTTGCGAGCCGAGGACGTAGACCACTGTGGCAAATGACCCACTGATAGTGTTGAAGCTCACAATTTAGCTTCGGAATAGAACCTCCCCTCTCGATGTTCACATTTACGTGCCGATTCATGAAGTACCCATCTGAAGTGTTCACTAACTTCGTCCTCTGTTATCCCTTCAATGGGGATACTTTTGTTATCGAATCAATTTCTGTGATTAAAGATGAGTCCTCTATCCACATGCGACCAGTGCTGCCCTCTCTATGACCTGTTGACCATTAACATTACTATCCTCATACTCTTTCCAGCGTCTTCCGTTTACTATGGGATTGTGTTTCATATGATCATTACTACTACCTTTGGCCCCTTTTGGATCCTAGTCTACGATGTGGTTCTTTGGATTAGGCACCTTTGCCATGGATTAGGCACCTTTGCCGTGGATTAGGCACCATTGCCATGGATAGGTTATTTAATAAACTCTCCAGTGCATTATCAATAGCCGTCCTCCACATTGTCTGTTCCTTCGCATTTCTCTGATCACTTGAAAGTTCCTTGGCAACGACTGCATATCCTCTGACTTTTAAATTAAAGTTCCTTTAACTACAATAATGTGTGGTTGTGTTCTTGTATTCTCATGCAGTTCACTTAACTTAAACCATCCACAATCCTGAACATTACTCGTATACTGCTCATTAATTAATAGTGATGGGACCTACTGGCCCATCCGAGACGGCTCTTTTCTATCTATTTTCGTAATGTGTAACTGACTTCCGGGTTCTGACCATTGACCCATCGCACCTGCCACCCCCCCCCCTCCTATCCTATCTCAATGCACCATGTCTTCTGGAACATTCACATCACCAAACTGAGGTACTGAATTGCCCGAAACTCAACCTTAACCGAGGACCTATGAATAGAAAACGGGACATCACAATTTTGCGAGCCACTGGGATTTTTAATACATCAGTTTTTGACCTTAAGGGGGATTTATACGACAAAATGTGATGTACTATTCAAGAGGACGGGTTACTTAGTCGGCTGTTTCACTAGTAATGGAAACCTTAATGTGAGAGGAGGGGGGCGTGTATCCTAACAAATCTCGATAATCACATGCCTTAATAAGCCTGAACAGGTGATTAGGTAGGCCAGATAAAGTGACTTGAATAGTGCCATTGTAGCCATAGAACAAAAGTTGTGACTCACCTTGCCGCGGTAGTCGGCGAGAGAGATGTTCTTCGTCTCGAAGAGATCCAGTTCCTCGAAGTCGTAGATGCTCCCTCCGTCAGACGGGTGGTGGAGGCAGGCCCTGGACGCTACCCTCTCCTGGGCGGCCACCCCCACAGCCGCCAGACTCACCAACCCTGCCCAAAGCATTCTAAAAATACAAAATTAAATAAATTTAATGTAATCATGACTTTTGGGGGAATAGTTTCAAATTATGATTCAGTCTCCTTTACAGTAGTAATTCATATTGACACGAGATTGTCGCATTTCTAAGTGGTTTAATTTTGTTGCTGGCATGTATATACTGGTGTTCTCAAGGGTATTGACAGAGGAATTGATGCAAGTGTAAGAGACTTTTGACCTCTGAATGTAGTTACCAAGCAACACAGACTTCTATGGGAGGAATAGTTTGTTATATTTATGTCTATAAAAGATTCCGTGTTCTTGGTTACCCCGCCAAACTTTGCAGGGTAACTGATCTTTGTCCGACGATTGTCATAGGCGGGTTGGGGGGTCAAGCCCCATGCCCTACTCTCCACTTTGCACGAAATGGCAAATCAGTATGATTTCTAGTCTCTCTAAATAAAAAAAAAACTCCATCCTCACTAAGATTACACAAATGAGCAAATGGTGAAGAGTAGTGGTGGTGAATGAAAGGAAATGCAATAGAAGGGGATAGTAGTGAATGGTAGGGAAGGTGGTAATGTACAGGTAAGGAAATAAAGCATAAGGTGATAAAGGGTAGGAAAGTTGGTAAAGGAGATGAAAGGCGTGTAATTAAGACTGCTACAGAGTAGAAGATGCTGAGCGTGAAGATTGACGTATTATGGCTATTGTCACCTGCTGTATGGTTAACCATCTCAAGTCCCAGCCCCCAATTGAGATGAATAATAAATTAATCTTTAATGCCAAGTTGTCCCAGGTACATCACGATATTCAGACCAGGTAAATTCTCAATAATTACACTTAAAGAAAAAACAATACTGTTATAAATATTTTCATTGCTTAAACTGCAAAAAACAAAATTATATCCCAGAACCAATCTACGAGATTGGCTAGACACACAAAAGAGCCTATAATTACACCTCTCCAACAATTAAATGGCCTGGGTTAACTATATGGAACTATGGAAACAGTAAATAAAAACCAAGTTGAAGATTTCGGGGATCAATGTCCCGCGGCCCAATCTGATCAGACCTTCTGGTTTCTGGTCTGATCAACCAGGCCGTTTGATCTGGCCTCTTGCAGCCTGACGTAAGCGTTACTGCCTGGTATGCTTTGAAGGTGCTTGTAGAGTTCTCTTTAGAACACTGAGAGGCCGGCCAGTTACGCCTCTGATGTGTAAGGAAAGTGTTTAAGCCTTGAGCCTTTGATGTTGATCGAGTTCTCTCTCCAGCCTGTCTTTTAAGGTTTCCCAAAGTCAAGAAAACGGTCAATTTAAAGTGTCCTCTCCTAACCTACCAGAGGACTTAAAACAGAAAACGGGACAGTACGGCACTTTCGTGAGCCGCTTCCATTTTCTAGTACGATAATTTTTGGCCTTGTGTAACACATACGATCGAAATGCGACGTTCTTTCTAAGATGACATCTTGCTCTCTCTCAGCGTGCCTATTGCGCCTCTGCTATTCAGTGTGGCTATTTTGCACATCCTGCCATGCCTTCTAGCCTTGTGATATTTCGTTTGCAGATTTGGAACATGTCCTCCTAATATTTTCCAAGTGTAAATTATTATGCATTCCTCCCACCCTAAACCACTGATCACATCCTTAACGCTATCTAAATTAATTAACATCACACTCGGTAGCAATATGCTTAAGAACGTTAAGGGATACTTAAGGCACACAGATTAGACTCCAATACGTCCACGCCTGCCAGTGTCTTGCCTGCCACTGAGGTTATTAGACCTAGTAAGGGATTGGGTGCGGCTCTCGCCTTCCAATTGTTAAATTGCCATAACTGCCATTTATAGATAGCTTGTCTCTAACATAACTGATAAACAACCATCCTGTCTGATAACAATCATATCTACATGCATAAGCATTAATGCTACACTAGAACATTCTCTCAATACCTGATACCTATTAAAATATAAGTATCAAGTATTTGATACTTATATTTTAACTAATAACTGCAAACAGTAATACTGCCGCTTTCCTCTCTCCCACCAATAGTTTATATAATGGCTGAGCAGCAGAGTCCATGAAGGTGTAATATCACATATTATTCACTGTTCTCTATCTTATCTTAACTATTAATATTAACAATATTAATTGTAATATTAATATTGGAATGGGTGGAACATGTATATGAGTGGGATTGGGTGGTTATAAATAGGAGCTGCCTCGTATGGGCCAATAGGCCTTCTGCAGTTGCCTTTGTTCTTATGTTCTTATGTTCTTACAAGCTTATAGAACAACTCAGAAACGATTATGCAAATTCCACACAGGTAGCTATAAATTGCATTACAACCTCTGTATACTCGTCACCTCTTAAATAGGTGTATATGGATCTAGCTAGATTTGTATATCCTTAAAATACATTTATTATTGAAATTCAGTATGTAAATTATTATCCTAAGAATTACTAACCCTTTTTACATGCAAATTAAGTAATATTAAGGCCTCGACAAATTTGCTAACAGCTTGTCCTCGTTATTTCCTCTAAATTCAAATGTGTATACGCAAGATATGCTAAACGGGACTAACATTTCACCTTAAGACTGCTTTTAATTAAACTCGGGTCTGCTAATATGTAAATTCACGTAATAAAATTTACTAGGCTATTTTTTTTATACAGTTACGGCTAGTATTGTCCATGACGGTAAGGAAAAAGATCACCAGTGAATGTAGTAAACCGGATATAATAAACACTTAAGAATAATAGACTGGGGTGTCCACTTCGAGATAATAATCTTTGATTATATAAGTATAGACGAGATTCACCACAAGCTCATTATGTATCATAAAATTGTATTTTATCTGCGAATCTTATGTCCAACCCATTGAACCTTGGCGGTCCCAGATATTACCTTTGTCCATCTTCATCTGTTACACTACTGAGCATGATGTCGTCAAGTCGAGGACAAAATGAGGCGTCACATGACTTTGGGAAAACCAGATGTGTTCATCAACAATGGTGAAGTCATCTTGTGGACGTGAATGCATATCTAGCATTGACTACCAGGAAATGAGGATGCATTATTTTAAAATCTTGACGTTCTGGATTCGAGTATTTCCTTATATTTCTTCGACTCGTTTGTGTTTCCAGCTTCCACTTATGTCAATATTCTTAAGCAAGGAGAAATAAACTAATTGACTGTTAATCATCAAAGAAGTTGCTCAGTCTCCCCTCCAACAAGTCCGAGGAGTCAAAGCAATGATGCCACGCTCACTCTTAGTGTGTGTATGCTCCAGAGATTCATCGAATATCAACCGCAGTTTATATATTTCCTCCAGAAAATTATTAATAATTACAATATTTCTCCTATATAAACGTAGAAAAGTATAGCATATATACATAGCTATGAGTAAGCCATTAAATATTCTGCTAAATACCAGACGCTTAAACTCTCACATATACTACGCCCTATGTTGAACTACACTGAACGAATACACCAACAAAATAATGATAATGTTTCCCCTGATTATTATATCAGTGTAGCAGGTGACACCACCTTATATTCACTACATCAATGTTGAAGGTGTGTAAGCACAGTTTGTGATCTTTAACGTATCAGACAGCATCGCCAGCTGTTTATAGTATTATTGGCCTATAATATTACGATTAGTCTAAAATAGTATGATAAACCTACAATAAAGTTTATACAATGAACTTCCGTTCGAATTTGTTGGCCTGGGGAGGATATATATTGGCCTAGCGCGGTATATATATTCTCATATATATTCAAGCAAATTCCGCGTGGGTGAACTGCATCAGGTGAACATCCTTATACGTCAAGGCGCTGCTCCTAGCCAAGGTCGAGGCTATGTCCTTGTGCTCACTCATCCAGTTACTAGCCAGACCAAATGGTGCTTAACATGGTTGACTGAGAGACGCTCACACCATTCACAGTGTAGATTTCCGGATAATAGTCAATTTGAACTGTATTGTATATTATTAACTACATAGAGAAGTAAGAGTTGAATAAATTATATGCAAAACAGTTCATATACTGTAACAAAATTATCCAAACTCTGCTATTCTCATTTCATTTCTGATTAATATATCTATCTCATGGTATCTGTGCAACCGTCGCAAACTAATTCAAACCCATCGTGACCAAGAAATTATCGGCACTACAAGGAGTTCAGAAGAAAACAAAAGGATTGCATTGGTATCCCAAAAAACATGTTAAACATACGGCAGATACTACTTTTGTGGTCTAAACTTACAAAAGCTCTACACTTCAATACTAACCCTCACTTGTCATTCTTACTAGATGTATACAATAGCAACCATGAACAGTACTCCAGAAATGAGTAATCTGACATTCAGAATTCAACTAAATCTGTGTATAACACGCTATGTAAACAATATGACCTAAAGTATGGACCCCACTTCTTAATAATGTAAAGAATTATTCAACCCGTACAGATACTTATAAGGCAAAGGAAGGAAATACCAATTCCTTATAAAAAAAAGCCTATCCCACACATTATAGGCAAACTTTAATATTAAAATCACATCTACCAAACAACCTTGTGCCATTATTTCACCTATTACCGAGAAATAGATAAAAATATAAACAAATATTTTTCATCAATATTTCTCAGTCTTAACTATAATATATCCTCCCAGTAGCGCAGTAGTCAGCGCAGTTGGCTTACAACCAAAAGCTCATGTATTCTATTCACGCGCAGGACGTAGAGAGGTTTGCAAATGCATCCTTACACCCAGCAGCTAAATAAATGTCATTGGCAATCTTAGGTGTTACTTTTAGAAAGGAGATAACGCAGAGGGATAGTGTAAATGCACTAGGACATTACTATTGTAAATTACGTGTTAGCTATTTGATACATATGCCAGAGTATACTGACCTTGCCTTTATTTCACCGCACTTTTATTCATGTGCAATTGATGTTCTCAGGCAGATTTGTAATATTGAAGGTTTTTTAATGATGAACAGTAAACAAGTGTATGATGTTATACTACCAAATACAGTTCCTAGAGTAGAGGAGGCATATCCACTCTTTAGCTGGCAAGTAATATGGGCAAACCTTCATGTTAAATTTATTGCCCCAAAACAACGCGAGCTGTTGTATCGCTATATTCATGAGACCCTTCCTACTAATGATATAGTTGTTGATGTTGGGCATTAAGGACAACAATAGGTGTGACCAATGTACTGAAATTGAAAATAATATGCATATATTTTATTTCTGTAAGCAGAAAGTTGTTCTTGTAAACTGGATTAGAGACACTCTTAAAGCTTTATGTGGACCAAGTATTAGAGTGGAGTTAATGAGGTTTTTAATGTTTCATATTGACATAAAATGCAAGAAAATTAGGAATACAATAATTATGTTACTTTCTGATTACATTTTTTTTGTGTGGATAGGCAGGCAGGAAGGTTACTCAGTAGACAAAATATTGAAGTTCTTGCGAGGCAGGATCAGGTATAACATTTGGGGTTTAAGGCTCATGCTCGGTGATGATATGGAAAATTTGTTTACTGAGAATTATATAAAATATATATAAATGTAATAATTTCCCCTGTATTAATGTAAATTTATTCTCCAATTTTTGTAAATCGTTTATAGGTAAATAAGTATAATATTCAGGTTTTTTTTTAAAGATCTTGTTCTGTACTACTGAAACACCTGTTCACTAAGAATTGTAATGTATAATTGCCTTGTAACACTTACGTATATGTAATTTATATTGTATTTTTTTAAATAAAGATAAAAAAAAAAAAATGTCAAAAGAAGGCACCAAGCCGAGAAGCTAGTCAATAGCTTTACGTTTAGACTTTCCAGAAACGCTATGCAAGATAGTAAATAAATGCAAAATTTACATCCATCGTTGGTTTATTTTTAAATTTAAATAAACTGAAACAGAGTTATGGGGAGCATGCGAGCAACAAAGTACATATGGCTGAGTGAGTGTCGTCGTGGCATGAATCATCTGGTTAAGGTCACGATGCTTGCCCCGTCTTGATGGCACTAGTACTCACAAGGTCAACATTGTGATAACATCGCCCAGAGGCCACCACAAGTGGGGCTCTGTCAAGAATGTTTACATACTAACTGCGACCTCCACTCTAAGGCGACCGTTTCGAAAATCTTTAAGCCATATTTCACAAAAGTTACTTTCACACTGAACGATAACTTTGTGCCTTGCAAGATACTTCGATTTTGTTACTTTTGCTGTAAAATATTTTAATACACAAGTAGAATTTGGTACTACTGAATTTGAACAAATCTGAAAAAGTTTTGTATTTGTTGCAAATAAAACCTAACCTAATCATCTTTGGCCTATTATACGTTTTCCGAAGCCTAGTACAGTACGTATGTGCAATACTTTACCTAGAAATATTTAAACTGGTTTTTAGCTTTTTTCGAGAATACTGTGAAAAGCACCAAAATTCTACTATCTAAATTGTCCATTACATCAATATGTACGATGGTATAGCTACAAAAAATACTATAAACAAGAGGATGGATTGCAAACACTTTATATCTTATTTTCGTTACGTTAAACTTGTAAAAAGAGTAACTGACGTAAATGGGTTCATACTTTTTTCTCAGGCTTTAGACCCTAGTCTGGTTTAAAGCGTAACATCCGGGTTCTCATACCACTTACTAGAGTGGGTGGGTGTGTACTCTCCTAGTTGTGCTTAAAAGGTGTAGAGCTTCTGCTCTTTTGTTGACCAGACCACACACTAGAAGGTGAAGGGACGACGTCGTTTCGGTCCGTCCTGGACCACTCACAATCTACTTGAGAATGGTCCAGGACGGACCGAAACGTCGTCGTCCCTTCACCTTCTAGTACTCATCGCCTGCTTCTGCTCTTTCGCCCATCACTGCATCAGTAGTGCGGCGACTTCAAATTTGTAAATATTTACAAAAACGAAGCTAAAACTGAATTCGGCAACTATCTAGCCTACTTCTCTCATTTACAATTCAATAAAGTTCCTTCTGACATCTGTATTTCCAATTATCCCCTCGTTATACCGTTCCTCACTGAACATTTCTTCTATACCTACTTTGTTAAATCCTCTTCGTATCTTGTATGACGTTATGTCCTATCTATTCTTTCTATTCTCCAATGTAGCGAGGTCCAGTTTCCTCCTACTTTCATAGTTCAGTCCCTTTAACTCAGGAATTAGCCTTTTTACACATCTTTGGATTTTTTGTAAATTTGTTTAATGTTTATTTATCTAGAGAATCGATGCCGGAAGAGCATACTCTGGTACAGATCTCCCTAAGGATGTATATAGAGCTAGGAGGAAGGAAGAGTCCGCGCGTCTCTTCACCGTTTCTTGTTTATCTTCCCGTCTGCCTGTCGCTCTTACTCATTAGATAAGTGAGCGACATGGCGCTCACCCTCCCTGGGGGATGGGGCAGGAGATACTCCTCCACCCGAAGCTATAGGGACGGCCTTTACTTCAGGGACGCTCCCTGGAGAACTAGCGACCCGCACATTCCCCTATTCACGTCTCGCTTGGTCTCCATTTTTGCCAAGGATATCGTAATTATGTCTAAAGCACGATGCTTCACGTTATAGTTACAGTTTGACTAAGCTATGTAAAACTAGTAATGAGGAAAAGGAGTTTATATTAGGCTATCCTACTGCCCAAGTGATACTTTTAAAAAGCAAGGGAAAGCACTTCATTTCTTCACAATACTCCATCTATATGTAAATTATCAACTTGCATACAAATATCTTGTGCTTCCCATTCACCCATTCCAAGTAATGCACTATCTGACACCATTTCACGAATATAATCAATTATTAACTATAACATGCCTGCTAGTGTTAATCCGTTTAAAACGTACCACTTGTTAACGTCCAAATTTCTGAAAATTATAATTACATAGCCAAGTCACTAGATTCGAGCAATTCGTGCAATTTTACATTTTTTTTTTTTAATTCAGACTACTGCAACGTCTCGTGTAAATCACTAACTTGCAGTTTACAGTAAATATTTTTGCTTTAGTATTAACCTAAAACGCTGGCATATAAATAACTATGTAGTGTACAATGTACTGTGTATCATGTCAATGTACCGTGTACCTTGGTACCGTCCTGTATTATAGAGATAAAAAATAAATTACGTAGCTAGCATCTGATATACTGTACTGTTCCCTTCAAATTGTCACGGGTAGCTGCATAAATGTAGATGCACCTAAATGTTAAAAAATAAAAATAGGCCGAAACAATTGGCAACTCAATATTAATATTGACCAAGATAACCAATGATAATTTAACATAATAGTAAAATGTTAACACACATTACAAGAATCTAATACGTTAGCAAATTTGCACTGGGAGAGTAGCGTACAGACTGGTCCTACCTGTACGCTCGCTGAGACGAGACTGGGTGGCGCGACCGAGCTAGAACCGCGGTGAACCACGTGAGGCTAGACAGAAATTGCTAGACACTGAAGTCAGACACCTCCATTTACTTACCTAGTTGTGCTTGCGGAGGTTGAGCTCTGGCTCTTTGGTTCCGCCTCTCAACTGTCAATCAACTAATGTACAGGTCTAAAGGAGCCTACTGGGCTCTTATCATATATCTACACTTGAAACTGTGTATGGAGTCAACCTCCACCACCACTTCCTAATGCATGCCATTTGTCTACTACTCTGACACTGAAAAAAATGGGAGTGTGCCTGTCTGTGCGTGCTTACTCTTTTCCACTCTTTTATATGTATCTTATAATTTTTTTTTTTTTTTTTTTTTTTTTTTTTTTTTTTTTACGGGAGGTCGAGTTTAGGCTCTTTGTCCCACCTGTAGCTTCAATCGACCGGTGCACAGTTACAGAGCCTATTGGGCAATAATATCTTTTTGAAACTGCAGAGCGCGCTCTTCCACCTCTTCTAAATTCATTCCATTTGATTAACACCCACACTGATAACATTGGCCGAGCCATTTGGTCGCTTTGTTTCCCACCTTTGTCAAAGTAGCCCTCTTGTTAAAGTGACACCTTATCAATTTTCCGAGAATTTTGTACGTAGTAATCATGACTTCCAAGTCGTCCGGTCGTCTGTCCGTGTACGGACGGACAAACTCAACTTTACCATTGTGTGTTTCCGCTAGTTACGATAATTAACAGGGAATTTCCAAGTCAAGAGCATTAAGCGTCTTCCTGAACCCATTTTCACAGGATTTCGACCCTTGCCGTCGACGGGCAGATTTCTTCCTCTCTGGAGGAAACTCATTTCACACAAGGATGATAAGGAACATCATCCTTAGACATGACTTTGCATATGATTTAACAAGGCTGGGTGGGTTTCATTGCTAGAATTTTGCATTACAAAACAGATTATCAAGAATCGCAGGTTCGAATCCTGGATGGGACAATTGCCTATTTACTAGGACCCTATGCATCTGCTCACCTAGCAATAAATTACGTTGCCGGTAGTTAGTCTAGTACTTTTACAATTCTATTAGATTCCGTGCCGTTGCTTAAGTTTTAACTATTGCCGATAGCCACTGCGAGTTGCATTAGTACTAATGCAAATAGATATGGTCCAAGGAAAAATGATTCAAGACTAAAGATGCTTGTGATTTCACCAAGGGAAAAAAAAATATTACCCTAAACATCAGGACGTTCTCAGAGGTGGTATACAACCATTAAAATCTTATAATTTTAACTGGCGATTCGCAATAGTTTGGATAAATGCGGCTCGGACAGTAAAGTGCAGGACACCATTTCGAACCTAAGAGTTATTTGTGTGGACAATATGCAGCTTGGCTATTTAAAATAAAAATGTTAAAAACTTCCTTTAGTGCCAACTTTCTAACCAGCATTAAAAGTCTTCAGTTTAGATTTTTGTATTACTTCCAATCTGCCTTCTCCGCAAACTTGTCGACATTAATATTTAATCTAACATCACGATTGGCAATTGAAATTATGAGAAGCAGTGGGCCCCTAGTACAGAGGCCTGTGGTACCCATCCACCACATTCAGTTTATGGCGACCCGTCTTTCAGCAACTTCCTGCTCCAGTTTCAAAAATTTCAAGCCATTGCAGTTAGAACTAGAAAGATTACTCGGGCAGGTCTAAGTTGAAAAAATAATTATCAAGACACTGAATAGACTACCTCAAACTGCCTTTTTGAGTGATATGCCCTTAGTTTATATCGCAGAAAATGGTAATTTTTCTACAGACAGGCCCTTCTAATCTCAGATTTTTAGGGCAAGCTTTCATAGGTTTGCTTCAGAATTTTACTAGGTCAAGATACCACGTCTCTTCCATTCTTCCCTCAATGTAGACAAATTGTATATAGTTACGTGGTTTAGACACTTTTTGCTATAATTCCTAACCAGTTTGGGCAACTGCTTCTGACCACATCACTAAAGGTAGGTACTGAAGGTGTATGGGACTCTTGCCCCTCTGCCTATCTAATCACGTTTCACAATTTTTTTTTTTAATTTTTCTGCATATAAACCAAGATTATGAAAAGTTCAACAGGACATTCAAAAACTAACTAAAGTAACTTCATTTAATATTTGGAAACAAAATTTATCACAGAATTGGGACCAACAAGATTATCCTCTTTCAGAAATCAGGAGTCCAGCGACCTACACTCTGCACCAGGTGGAAACCTATAGCTCTGTTGGAAGAAAACGGCATTAACAACCTATATTTTTTTTAACAATGAAAATATTTAAATACTATTTATAAATAACTTGCCTTTTCGAGCAAGAATTCTGGCTTGTAGTAGTCAAACACGCTCGCTATGCCTGGCTTTGCCTTCTCTATATCTACTTCACGCATAACACGAAAGTCTACACAAGTTTTAGCAGCCGTCAACTCTGCTACATAAAATGAAATTGAGTTCCCAGCTTCTTCGTATCTTTTTACAGTTTTGTTCAACTTTAATTGTTCCAGATCAGCTTTCTCCGCTACGTAGCCGGACACCAACTTCACCTCAATCACCGCCATGTTGGAGCTGCCGTCAGCAAGAAGGTAGCTGGTGCAAGCAGTAATGCGCTTGGTAACGCACGCCACGTCGGGCTCCGTCTGCGTCTCTACCGTCAAGCTAAACGCTTGACCGGACTCTGGGATAGGGATGTTGTACCTAAGAACGGCCTGTTGGATAGCAATTTGAATTAGCAGATCGTCTCAAAAAACTTAAACCGTAAGTCATGAATACAATACAATTCTGTTCCTCACCTGCAGAACAATACAGCCCTGACCTTCTGTGCCGATCGACACATTAATAGGGGGAGCTGGAAGGTTAACCAATTGCTGTAAGAGTTTATTAGCTTCATTTATTCTGAAGCTGTAGAGAAACCCAGTAGCATTCACTGTAGTTTTCACATCTGGAGGACCCTTATGTTGTAGGGTTTCGTAGACAGCAAGGGCTTGTAGAGCCACTACCGTGTCCTATTTTTAGATTTTGTTTGGTTAATAGTATTAAATAAGACTTTCTAAAAGCTAAAATAATTGAAGCTTTATATAGTTTAACGTTTCTATCTTAATCATAGTGACTACTCATTTATAGCTAGTTTCAGTTATGTTTACAAAGTTACCTAGCTATCTAGATTTCTCAAAGCACTGCATCGAGACTACTTACCTGTGTAGAATGAAATCCTCCTTGGCCATTTCTCTGAGCGGTGATCCACTTCACTATTTTGGTCGACATAATGTTAGCGCCATCGGCGTTGAGGGTCATCATGGCTAGGACAGCGTAGCCGGCCGTCTCCACCGCTACACCCATACTCTCACCTGAGAAACCACACCTAATGTAAGCAAGCAATTATCAAAAGAAGGCACCAAACCGGGAAGGCTATGTAGCACCATCAAATACGCAAAATAATCAGAGGGCGCTAAATATCACCAAGGATGCCAATACGAGAACAAAAACGCATAAGGCGAACGATATCAAAAGTATCCGAGTCACCAAGAATTCTATTGAGGGACAGGCGACCGCGAGGGGCGGTCGGAAAGCAAGACACACGCTCGTCCTCGAAGTCAGGACATTCAAGAAGGACATGCACGACCGTAAGAGGGACAATGCAATTAGGACAATAAGGAGTAGGGCGGCGCTCCATCAAGTGACCATGCGGTTCAAAGGCGCTAAAGATCACCAAGGATGCCTGTACGAGAACAAAAGCGCATAAGGCGACACCTGAAGTAAATGATTATCAGCTCAAAGATAAAAATTACCAAGATTAATCTTTAAGGACTACAGTCACTTCTCTCTACGCTGGCAAATGATTATATGTATAAACTTTTAAATCTAGAAAATTGTGTTGTACTGAAAAATATTTGCATATTTTAACTAATCCACTCTGTTTAATGCCTATATATCCACAAGATTTGTTTTTACAAAATTAGAATTTAATTAGAAAATAGGAGCTCTACTCTTAAAACCAGTTTTGCCCAAGACTGAGCATGAATATACAAATTACCTACTTATTTGTATTTTAATTTAGAAGTTTTTCCCACTGGTCAGTACTAATTTTCACCAATATAAAATTGCTTACAAACATTTTCCCCATTTAAATTGTAATACAACTTGTGTACAACTCATGCCAGGAGGCAAATTTCGACAGGACTGGAACAATAAAGCCGGTAGCCTGCATCGCTGACTGTCATAACTAGCAATCTAATACTACACAACTATATAATACCAATACTTACCCGAAACGCTATACGTACTAGTGGCTTTAGATATTTTATGTACTGCCTCTATCTTTAAATCTAACAATGTTTCTACTGTAATGCTGCAACTGTGTATGTACTGTTCCTAAATAAATTATTATTATTACAGCTACCGTTAAATAGCTTAGGTCTATACTACCAGGGTTATCTTGAAGCTTCCAGAAGATTTCGTTGGGTTGTACTACAGCTTGGTCCATCAGCATCTGCAGTATCCTCGGTGCCTCTATGTGACGGGCAAGAGCCAGGGCGTAGGACTCTCGTGCCAGGATGTAAGGGTCAAGGTTTGACGTGCTATTCAAGAGGCACTTTACTGCCCCAGACACTTCTGGACTCGAGGGGTCGTTCCCAGCCTCCAGCAGGGAGATGATTACATAAGCCGTCAGCGGCACAGAAGAGTCTATCCCATTCAGGCCGCCCTATAAAGGATTCAATTATTACACCTGGGAAATACCAATTAAACAATCCAATTTAAAAACATAGGATTTGTATAAAAACTTTAGCATGAATAAATCAAACTACGTATTTTTGCAGTAAAATAATCAATGCAGTAACCTTTGAAACATTCCACGACATGTCTTTCCTTACCTTCATGGCTTTGTTTACCATCCCAACTGAAGAAAAACAACCGCTTGTATTTTGTTTCATTTTTAGCCACGTGCTTGTCTCGTTAAGGCTAGTTCCATCAACCTGAAAATATTGTGTAGCTTATTCATACCGGTGTACTTCAGTTTCGAGAGGCATTACTCATTTCTTAAGGAGAGGGGTGCGATAAGTCCTTTAATATCCAACTAGAACCACCAGAGGGACCCGGTAACCATAGAAAGTAGCATTAAACTTCTTTTCTTCCAGCTAAACGTGCTACTGCAAGGAAACTTCTTACTGGTTATACATTTGTTGTGCGTTAAATTAAGACTACAAACCTAGAGTCCCAGCCTCCAGCAGGGAGATGCTAGCAATTGATAGCTAGTCAAAACACTTCTATCTAAGCAACATAATGGAGTAATTAAACAAAATTTAACTAAAAAAATTAATTTAGCAGTTTTTGGTACCTTTACTTACTAGTATATATTGACGCGCCCGTGCGAAGGACTTCAGAACGAAGGCCGTCAGCCACGTAGAGCCAGACGGGTCAGCATTACCGAAGGCGCTGTAGGACCCATCAAAACGACGGTACAGCAGCTGACGCTGGTATCCTGGTGAAGCACCAATATTATATCTTTTTTTGCAGCATGCCTTTCTGCCAAATCCACGTTATACCAATTAAAAAAGTAAGTTTACATCTTGCAACATTCATGCAGACATCCGTTTCGAGATCAACTTCGCTCGTAAAGCTGTAGTTGCCACGCAGCTATTAGATTCTTTAAAAGCACTACTAGTTCCTAAGACCTTCTTACTGCTCAAGACTGAGCAAATTTGAATCTAGTTCTAACGATCCTTGTGTTCCCATAAACATTAATAAAACAATGTAAGCTTTAGGAACAAAAGGGTCATACTAATTGCGAACATCTAGGCGACATTATATAGGATCGTTTAGTCTTTTATAGTTACATTAATAGTAAACTTTGTTTCCATAGTATGAAGTGCGCCCTTTCATTAGAATTTAAAAAATAGGGTTATTGGTTTCACAGTATTATCTGGAATATTTGTGGCATATGTAGTAAACTAGATCGAGGTCTACCTAAGACTAATCCAACAGGTCCTCCGTTAGTTCCTTAGCTTCCCACGTTAACTTTTGAGGAGCGTGTAATGATACAGCCATTCAATGACTTCATCCATAGAGTTACGAGAATGAAAACTAAAGCGAGGCTCACAAGGTTACTAAATTCCCTTAACTATAGTACCTTTAAAAAACTTAATTTGCATCTTTAAATATTGGTTGCCAAATGTGCTCCAATCTCGGCAAGAATTTCACTCCGTTCTGATCATTCAAGTCTAACACTCGCCTGTATTCATAAGAGTAATCAGCTTTTTGTGCACTTCTGGCATGGTTTGTCTGGAGGCCTCCAAGTACTGCAAGATGTAGATGTTCGGGGCGAAATTGATCATGTTCTGCTCCCCACATCCATACGGCATGCGAATTAAAGAGCCAAGGTTCTGAAAAAATAAATCCGTTTCTATCCTCTTCCATATTACACTACCCGTTTTCCCCCATTCAAAACCGTTTGAAAATTATCAAGTACAAATTTTACCACACACACGAACTTAAAGACTATCATTTCTAAATCATTTAGTGGATCTAAATAGAGTTTTGAAATGGTCAAAAGATTGGCAGACGCAGTTTAATGCAGATAAATGTAAAGTTTTGAGGCTAGGTAATGTTTAGAGAGTTACAAGATACGAGCTGGGTGGTGTTGAGATTGCGAAGTCGAATTGCGAAAGGGATCTGGAAGTTATGATTAGTAAGAATTTAAAAGCAAAGGATCAATGCATGAATGTTCGTAATAAGGCAAATAGGACACTGGGATTTATTAATCTAAGCGTTAACAACAAGAACCTGGTATTCTTCAGCTATATCAGTTACAGCCCCGCTCCTGTGGCAGGTAAGTCCACTACGGGCTCACCATAGCCCGTGCTACTTGGGAACCTTTGTTCCAAGTAGCTGAATCTAAAACATTAGAGCCCGACTAATATTCAAGAAAACTTGCCTCTAGTGTTGATCCCAAAAGGTCTCCAACCACGGTTACCCAAGCACGCTCTGATCCCATCACGGTAACCCCCGGGGCCGATATCTCCCAATGTTCTAGCGATTTCATAGTTTCGTTCATCTCTGAAAAATAAAATTACAAGGTATTCAGCGATCATTTAGGTAGAAATTTTATTCTCCATTTGTAGCATAATTCAAATGTGGGTATCAAACTTTTTATTCAAGCAATTTGAGAAGTTCAACTAAATTTCGCATTTTTTTTCCCCAGTTTCAAAACCAAATATATAATTGTCACAATAAGAGTAAAATAAATGCAATTTACCCCCCAAAATTCATTACTCTAAAAATTTACCTAGCAGCATCGACTATTTATTTTAGAAATTAAGTACTTGCGATTTAAGATATAACAAAACAGAAAATTAAAAATAAAGATTTTTCCGTAACTTCACAACCAATGGAATTTATATCAAGTAGGGAACAAATGCGTCACCAACCTTTTGAACACAAGTACTTCGACCAAGTTTTTTCTTTCGGAAAACCCTCCGCTTCCACTTTGATGGGTTTTATCAATGCATCACTGAAAGTAAATTAAATTATGAAATTAATTGGCAAGTAATAATTGGGGGCCCCCAAATAGGTCTGAAACGCTCACAAGCGTACCTCCTACTAATGTCAAGTCCTGGACCACACTGCAGAGCACTCAAGTGGTCAACAAAAGCTGCCACTGTAATGTTTACTTCGCCCAGTGCCAGAAAGTCTAACTTAACAGTGTGCACAACTTTCTCCTGCGCTCCCACACATGAAGTCCTCCGCCCCATTGCGCCACTCGTACCCGGCTCGTCCACTATCTTGTATTCTACACTCTCCTGCAGCGTCACTCTTATCTGGAGAAGATTGATAGGGTGAAATGAGGGCAGATTTGGAGACACTTAGAAAGTTTAAGAAACTCATTTAAATTATGAACAAGAACTTTATTAAGGAGCACTCCAAAGCCTGTTGCCCCACAGTTTGCGGATCCCATTTAAAATCTACCCATTTACCCACTAATCTAACTGAAATTATCGACTCTAGCTGGCAGCCTGTTCTTACCGGCAACTATAATTCGAAATTTAGTCTTACCGGCAAATTACGAGCCATGTAATTGAAAACGGATATTTTGACGGGCAATATCTCTCCACGCTTGACTGAAGGCGGAAGGGTAAGGTCAAGGAAGAACGGTGAAGTGGCAGTGATGGAGGCCGCGGGAGAGAGACCGACGCCCTTCAGTGGATGGACACACACGGCCTTGCCCACCCACTCTGTGATGGTGTCTGGTACTTTTACCTCTTGCTTCGTCACTCCAGATGACCTTTTGTAAAAGTTAGATTTAATAAAGTTACAACTTATGTAAATAGCTTTGTCAAGCTATACTCTAGTTCAAAATTAATCTTAACATTCGTACAGTACGCGGTGCTTAATTTATTTAGCAAGAGATTTTTGTACAACCCATTGATTGCACACTTCATTCACATTTCCCGGTTTACTATGCATAATTTAAGATATACCCTACTTTAACTATCCTAGTAAGGGAAATTGCTGAAGGAAAGTAGATTTTAAAATACAAAACACTATGTAAAGCAAATACTGACGGCTGCATGATTAAGCTCCACAACATAGTTTCCGGGAACCTTGTCCTGACTAGTGTGAGGTCCTCTGGCCTCTCCATGGTCTGGCTGCTCCTAGCCTCTGATCCTCTGGAGATTTCAGCAAACGCACTTCCTGATAACCCAATTGGCTGCCATGCTACGAAAACATTGAGGGTGTTAGTCTTTCCTACATTACCATTCATAGGCAACAGTTTGAAATCAATAATTTACCCACTTTTTAGTTTTACAATTATTTACCTTCTTTCTCGCAGGGTCTCGTCTCCACTGTCAAATTGGTAAAAACGTAGACACCAGCATCCTGCAATGAAATTCTCTCAGGCCTGGATGCTGAGCATTTATTTTTTTCACAAATGTTAAACTTGCAATTTAAACAGTCTAGTATTTTAATCTAAACTAAAATCTTACCAAGAAATCGTATAACCTACATCAAACATTTTAAGTGCGTCGACATAGTCCGTGTAATAGTTGTAGAGTAGCTCTCCAGAGGGTGTAAGCCTAGTAGAGTTTTTATCTGTAACAAAAGTAAAGCTTCTCCATAAAAGATCAAACCGCGACTTCCACTTTCATCCAATTAACAAGTTATAACCAGATAATTGTGAAGGAAGCAACTAGTTTTTAATTAAAATTGCATTTGATTGCAGACTAACGTACCATAAAGGTTCAAAACTTCTATATCTATTTATATGTCCTACAGTTCAAATTATAGCCTTAAAGATTGATTTCCTCACATTTAACTACATATCTTGCATGCCAAAGTACACTTAAGAATGCAGAATGGTTTGGGGGTGAAAGATTTACAATTTTCCTTCAAACCTTAGTTACATTATACAATTTAAGCACGCTGTTATTGGCACCATTTCCTAGCCTGAAAAGATTCACTAGTACATATAGTTATATTCAAGAATTACGGTAATGCGTATGGGGGGACACGTGAAAGACAAAGCATACCATAAATTACCTAGATGAAAGATCTAGTTATAAAAGTTACCAAGTAGACCGAAACAGTGCTCTAGTACTTAATATCGTTTTGCAAGGCATGTCAGCTAGGCTATGGGGCTGTGCATTATACCATATTAGACAACCCTAAAACTCATCGCGTTTTACTTGCCTGTGGAAGATCTAATGTCCGACAGTTCGTCGAAATGCTTTTTACAGTAATCATAGTCTTTGAATTGACTATTAACCCAGGGCGATATATCGAAACTTTCTGCATAATTAAACAGAGTATCCAACATGGGCGTTGCTTCAGTCGACAGCAGCTCTGTACTTTTGTCCACAACACCTGTAGATACACCTTCAATTAAAAACTGTACACAAGTGCCTGAAGTGCCTGTAGTACCATTAGTAAAGTACTTTTGAATTTCTTTAAACAAGTGTACTGACCGAGACTGCACAAGGAATTTGGCTCCGAGGAGAGCGTGAACGTAGTGGTGTCGCCGGGTTGAGCGTCCGTCGCCGTCCAGGCCAGAGTTACAGGGTTACCCAAACATTTTGCTACCCTCAGCTCCCTGGCGTCAGACACCACCTCTCCGTCCCGCCTCGTGTACCACACCACCACCTGCACGCATTTATACTTTTATATGTATAAACAGGCTTAAATTTTTATTGACAGCCCCGCTCCTGTGCCAGGTAAATCCACTACGGGCTCACCATACCCCGTTCTACTTTAAACTTTTGTTCCGAGTAGTTGAATCCAAAACAATTTTTATTTCAACACCTGTTATGGGTAAGTGCCGGTGCTACAATCTAGTACCAATAATCTAGCATCGCAACTAGTACTGCTGACAGCATATTTTAAATTGTTGCTACAGAAATACTCTAACACAATATACCAACAATCGTTTGCATAACAAACCATGACGTTGGGAGAAGCTGCGAGAGGCAGGTCTATGAGAAGGTTAACAAAACCGGTTACAATGGTGCTCGGGTGACTGGGAAGAGGTTCAACCAAACCCTCAACTTTGACCGGCAGGTCCTTCTCCAACAACTCATATTCTTGAGTGCTCCAATACTGGATCTGTCCACGCGACACCACCTGCCGAAGTCAATACTGGTATAGAGCAAAATCCTCTTCCCATATCTTTATTATAACCATGTCACACACTTCAAAATTTTCAGCAAGTTAGTGGCTGACCTGGACGGTGATAGAAGCAGTAGACTGGTCTGTAACATAAAATAGTGTTACCATGTTTTGTCGAGGTCGGCCGGGAGCACAGCTCATAATGTTGTCTGGTGCATAGATGAGTAATGAAGAGTTTGAAGGAGAGTAGTAGTGCTGCATTTCTATGTAGTATGTGCCTTCATTCATACCCGCGCGACAGTCCAACGTTTTCATCTGTCAAATTATAAATAAAAGTTCAATAGTTCACAAGGGACACTTTACTGTTCCAGCCTTGTACCTAGACAAGGTCCGGCCAGTTAACAGAAAGCCACTTACGTAGTGTGGTAATGCTAGCGTTTAGGTTAAAATATTTTTATTTGAAAGCTACATTAAAATTTAAAACTGAGGGCATTACAAATTTTAGGTTACCAACCTTCACTACATATTAAGCAAATTGAAACTGTAGAAGTACATACGATTTAAAATCTTACACTTTTAAGTCAGAATTTGTCAGATGTTTGAGGGCTGGTGATAAGAGGCTAGCCTCGCCAGACTGCACCCTGATTTCTGTAAGGGTACGTGCCCATCATTGTTAGAGACCATCACAATTTGAGGACTAGTCACTAAAGCAGTCTACACTGCTTTTGTTTAACCAACACTGGAATATGCAGCACCAGCTTTGAATGCATACCTTTCGAAAGTACTAAAATTTAAATGTGCAGAGTTTCGCAACTAGATTAGTGCCAGAGCTTAGAGGGTTAAGTTATGAGAATAGGCCGAAGGAATTCTCTACTTTGGAGGTTTGAGAAAGATATGAGTATAACATTAAAGATACTGAACGGAATAAATAAGATGGACAAGGACAGCTTAAGTTTAGAGTAAGTACGGCAATAAGACAAGCGGAAACTAGAATCTCATCCGAGTAAGAAAATACTCTTAACCTATACAGGTGGTCAACAAGTAGAACGAACACTAAGTTGTGGAAGCCACCCCTTATTCAGTTTTAAGGAAATGTTAGACAGAGATGTCAATGGTTAGAATTTTAAAACCTTAACGAAATGGGTACAAGGCTAGTGGGTGGGGCATACGGAGCTAGATCTATTCTCCGTAGTCCCAGATAGGCAAGTACTGAGAAGTTATTTTAAATACTTGCGAAAGTATTGCTTAAGATGGCCCAAGGCGAGTCCAAAGTGTAATGGGCTTCCCCATATTAAGGTTCCAGATGCAAATCAAAGCCTCTGCAACTAAATCAGTTGAATACGTCAAGGAAAGCAGTACTCACGAAGAGCCTTTTAGTGGCGTAGGAAGGGAGGACAACGGTAAGGAGACCATCTGGAGGGGTGACCATCACTGTACACTTCCCGGCAGCGCACGCCTCTACGGCCACCCCGGAGGCTGGAGACTTGTCTGGCAACTCTGCTCTCACCTGTACATGACGCACATTAATATTTCCTCCAAATGGCAATACTTTGATAAAATTAAGAGGCTTTGGGTTTTTGCTATAAAAACTAGGAATAAACCGCTTGAACCATGGCTGTAACTTACCTGGAGTGTGAAGGGCAGGTAAGGCTTCATGTACTTGTCCTGGTAGACGGGCGTGAGGGTGACTTGGGTGCGGGAGACAGGGAGGGTAGCCTCGCCCGTCAGCTCCACCCCAGTGCCCTCCTCTGTCACCCGCGCCACCGCGTGCACAGAGTACACCTGACAGTCCATCAGCTGCAGGTCTGACGTGCTCATCACGAACTCCCTGCATTCCGATATCTGTTACGTTGGACAAAGCGGGAATAACTGTAGCGGTGTAAAAAAGGTTCACATCGGGTTTACAAAGCCAATTTCTACAAATTCTGCCCGAAAAGCTAAGTGCTAGTGGTTTTACAAGAATGTAAAACTTCAATTCTCTGTACTCTAATAAACCCAATGCATCTGTTTTAATATACAAGCAAATTGCCAAACCACCTCCTCTCCCCCCCCCCCCTCTCTCTCTCTCTCTCTCCACATTATGACAAGCAAAAAAGTAGAGGAAAGTAACAGAGGGCGTGTGGGAGAATTTAGGCAAATAGCCTTCAATATTTTTTTTTTTTTTAAAGGGCGATATTTGGACTATAGTTAAGTTCTAGTCACCACGTTGTCGAGTGGACATGTCCTTTGTGTACAAAAGGATGGTCAAGAACTACAGGCCTATTGTAGAAGAGGAAAGCTTAACTTACATTTAAAGTTAAAATAGTGGATGAAGGTGTAAATTTGATAAGATTATGAAGAGACCTGGAGTTAATAGTTTGGAAACTTAAAAGGAACAAATTACCAGATATCAATTGCCATGGGATCTAGTATCAAGTTACATTATATGAAAAAGTTTAGTTAGCATAAATGTGTCACGCATGTGCACAAGTCAATACGCCTTCCGCAATTTCCTCAATTTTGTGGTGTACTGACCGTGCCATTCTTAACTATGCTGACGAAGCACTTCTTCCTCCGAGCGTTGTTCACCTCCAGGCGCACAGAGCCCTTCACTGGCTGACCGAACGTGTACCTGACAACCACACATTTGTTAACAGGTCATCCAAGGGCTTTTTGTTTTCCTTAAAACTATTAAGCGTAATTAAATACCTCACCTTGCACAAACCGTGAAGTTGAAGTGCCTGTCTGCGACCAGCACGTACTTGTTAGCGGTTACCTTCACCTCAAAGCGTGGCAGAACGTAGTACTTCACATCAAAGGTCTTCAAGTGCTTGCCCTGGGCAGAGTCCACATGGATCGTGTACGTTCCCTACGCGAGGAATATAGAATCCAAACCCCGATTTAGTCTGGAGGGAGGGGGGGGGGCCCGGGGTGCAGGGCCGACTTTTGTGCACTGGATGATTTACGGGGATGAACACCAGTCCATAGTGAGCGACACGACACTAGGCACCCTCTAAAATATAAAAAATATTATCTAGCACGGCAGTTAATGTTTATTTGACCGCCTTTTTAGAGAAACTAAGTATCCAGTATCTTCCCATTCTTGCTATTCATAACTGGGGGGAAGATTGTATTCTGGAAATGTCTACAATTACGGGCTCACCACAGCCCGTGCTACATTGAAATTGTTCCAGTAGCCGAATTTAAAACAATAGTCTACACCATTTAAAAGCTAGAAATTATTTGAGTCTAGAGCTGCAGGAAAACACTATCCTCAAATTAAAGAAAAATATTGTCTGCAAATAACAAAAGCAGGAAAGCAGCAAATTTCCCCCCCCCCCCCGTTTTTCTTTAGTCGATTTCCGGGCTTTAGTGTCCCCTGCGGCCCGGTCCTCGACCAGGCCTCCGCCCCTAGGAAGCAGCCCGTGACAGCTGACTAACTCCCCGGTACCCATTTACTGCTTTTACCTTTTACCGATAAACTTTTCCAAGATTTGTATTCTTAGAATATTAAAGTACATATTTAGCCACGCCGCTGTCAAAACATTGCCCGTTCCAACAGCAAGTAATCTTTATCGTGTCCTTACCTGCTCGGGATCGTCGGCCAGCTGGAAGGAGAGGTGGACCAGGCCACCCGTGTTATCCACCTCGCTCCACTGCGCCACGCGGGTGTCTGACGGCGTCGTCACCCACACCAGTGTATACTACGGGAGAGCCACAGGTCAAAGGGCTACACAATTTTTGCTAATTAAAGCTTTTAGTAGATACAGTTTAGCAGCTTGTGTTTACCTCTAGCATATGGGTCTTTGCTGTAGGTCATTCGCTAAATTGTGCGCATATACTTTTAAACGGTAAAAAAAATATTTCTGCAATACTAACAATATGATCCATTTATTCTAACTTCTACCTTTAAGTTTTGACTCATTCCTTTCCACATTAGCCCTTTTAACTAAATTAGTTCAACAAAACATACGTTAAATCATGCATGCGATACAAGTCAAGCATCTCTTCCCCCGCCTAAGAGTCGGCTCAAGGAGTCAAGAAGTGGGGAAAAATATTAAAGAAAAGCAGCCACATACAAATTATAGCATCACTAATAGTTACCGCCTAAAGCAGCCTCACCATGTCTCATCCCATACATTGCCTGGTTCCAACTTTCACCATCTCTGCCCACCACTTTGGCCTTCCGCGTCTTATTCCCTCATTGACTTTGTTTACCATCAACCGTTAGTCAAGAACTAACAAAGCTATATGTACGTTTATCTTTTTGCCAGTTCACTTTTCCAACGACTTTCCATTCTACCAGGTTCCATATTAAGCTATAGTACTCTATATTCAATTTACACTTTCATTCGTAATTTTACACTTTTCGTACACTACACTAGAACCGTTTGACATTCTAAATCATTACCCTATCTTACCTTTTCATTAGAGACGTGCATGTAGGGGCCGATGATGGTGAGAATCCTGAACTGAACCGTTTGACCTGGTAGGTAAAAGGCCTTATCTGTCTGGATGAAGGTGATTGGGTTCGTGTGCTTGAGGCTGATGACCCCGGTATGGTTGACTACTGAACCACCTACTTGACCCGTCACCGCTATCTTGCCCTCGTACAGTGTAGTGTTTGGCACGTGAAGCTCTGAGCACGAAGCTTTCTGACCTGCAATCAATTTACCAATTTTAGGCTACGGATGGTCTCATTCCAGACCAAGTTAACGGTTAGTCTAGACTACTAAAAGCCTACTCTTTAACATAACATTAGGTTCCATCAGTATAGCTCTTCCCACACCCATACTAGCTACTTGCCTGCAGGGAAATTCAACGTCGTCTCTGGTATTATGATCTCTTGCTTCTCGTCTAACGACCTTGGGCTTGTTAGACTAATGTTTATTACACCTACTGGAAGTGTGCCCATAGAGAAGAGGCACACCCTGGTGGTCTCCCCGGTAGACCATTCTCGCGGCGTTGTGATCACGTAGCCTCTAGAAAAAAAAATTAAATTTACATCCATAAAAATAAATTGTATGCACATGCCAAGCATTGTTATTAATTTAGTGTACAATTAAAATCACTAGCTAGATGCATCAGAAAATCTAGAACCACAAGGTTTCGAGCCTACACTGTACTTACAAGCATACGCATTAGATCACTACACCACGACATTGTTAAAAGTAATACAACCTGGGCTTCAACAATCTTTTAGTATTCTTTAAAGCCTGTTTTAGGATCCAAAGACTATTAAACCCCATACAGACTTCAGTCGCATTTCAGGTTGCACTGCTTTTGACCATGTCGTCGAGTAGGGGTCAGAGGCGTGTGTTTGAAAGTACAGTGCGCAGGTTAGAATCTGTATGGCTCCAATTCTCCAATTTATAGCCTTCCTGCTAGCGAGATATACAAATATAGTTACGGGACCTGTATATTGAAGCCATTATAAATGAATAGGCTTTAGAGATCGTCCCGACCATTTTGATTACGGTAGACCTTCTGCCTATTCTTGCAGGTTGGGTTCAGTCCAACAGTCCAAGTGGTTGGGCACTATTCAATAGTCCTAACAAGTTCTTGTCCTCTTATCCCTTCCAAGCGTTATATACTCTTAATGGTCTAGCGCTTTCTTCCCGATAATTACTTGTAAAGGTTCTCTCTTCTAGAGTCAGATATGACATTTCCTCCACGCATATTATAAAATTTTATTCTATCAATATTCGCTTATTAAAGTCAAAGGCATTAGCGTGCCCATCAACATTCGGGGTACAGGCAACTTGCAAACATTTTAAGCGCTTTATTATAGTTCAAAGAAGTCTAAGCATTTAAGCAATAAACCTAATTCATCGTCGAATAAAAATTTTAACCAACAAAAATTTAAAAGAAAAGTTTTGATCTATTGCCTTATGGACCATTAAATTTGAATTAATGTTTTGGCTCCTAGAGAAAAATTATTAGTACTATGGATCCGAGAAGACTTAGCAAGAAAATACCCACCGAAATCAAAGCTGTAGCTCTGTCAAGGCTCTCAGAGTCGTGCAAGACTCCTTGGTGCCAGTGGGGAACTTGCCTCAAGTTAAAGTATGTGTATTGAGAAAAAAATATATATCTCAAAAAGGGATAGAGTAGCTAAGGCTATTTCTACCACCCGGGGCCTGCCTCTACGTCCCCTTCCCCTGGTCGTACTAAAGGGCGTCCCAAACGGTGGTCCCTGTCCTATATATTAGTTACCAAATGGAAAACAAACTACACGTACATCCCTTATCATTATTAACGAAACATAAAATAGAGTACTTGCCCATAGCACGACGTAAACAAGAATATGACGCCAAACACGGACAGTAATACTGCCGAGGTTATCGCCATGATACAGGTGAAGGCCAACTGATGGTTAATCACTTGACGGTGTGGAAGACAGCTCGGCTGGTCGCCAGCTCGCTCAGGTTACATTCAAGTTTTGTGTCAATGATAATCATTTGGCAATAACAGCTAGTTATATACAGAACTTAACCATATTCCAAACCACTTTATCAGTGAGATATTGTACGCATTGATGAACATCGTCGGGTTGAACAAAATAGAATGACAAACTATTTACACGTGACTTACACACCCTGTCCTCAGACCAAGTCCATTCCATCCAGCGGTCGACCCCAAAGACGCATTTATCAATTTTAACATTCAAAATATTTCATTCAGAATATAACTTTTGTCAAATATAAATAAATATTTTATATATTAGTGTAATGTGCATATTTAGGCACTGGATAGGTTAGGTGTTTAGATTCTGTTGCCGAATATTTGTATTTATAGTACGTGGGTGAAGGATTTACAGCGTTGAGGTTCAAACAAAAGTCGTCAGAGAATCACTTGTTTCGGAAGTGTTTGGACGTCATCAATTGTGAGTCGTATGTAAACCGTTTTTCATTCATAAACAGGGGGTTTGGCGGGTGCATGGAATGGACTTTGGATCTTCGTTCAGAGGACGAGCTGTTTACAGCATTGTGGTTCAAACAAAAGTCGTCAGCAAATCACATGTTCCGGAAGTGTTCGGACGTCATCAGTTGTGAATCGTGTGTAAAAAAAAAAAAAAATCATTCATAAACAGGGGGTGTGACGGGTGCATGGAATGTACTTTGGGTCTTCGTTTATGAAGACGGGCTGGAGGACAGTTTGGTATGTTAGTTAGGCTTCACCTGTGACCATGGCAGGAACCTTTCTATTTGTGTTCAGCGCCATATTTCTTTTTAACTCTTGCTATGGGTAAGTATATTAGTTAAAACCAGCCCATCCTCCTAAAATTTAAATATATATGGTAATTATTTGCTCGAAAGTGCCAATATAACGTCATGCTCCAGTTGATGGTAGAGTTTTGTATTATTGTATTTGGACAAACTTATTTTCTTTGTCGTTGGCAACATAGACCTAACCTCTCCTAGGACTCCGTTTTAATATAGCACACGTGCTATATTAGGCCTATAAATATTTAAGTTTGGGTTTAAGCTTTTATTTTCCAGACTTTTCAGATCGTCATAGATACTTTCGACCCAATAGTTATGAAAATTACTATCATTAAGGGAGGATGGATTAGTTAAAACATAAGGTGTATACGTAATTACCTACTGGGGCTCAGCTTAGGATGGGGGGGGGTCCTCCATGCTCGTGCTCTGCCTAAAAATTATTTTACTTCCCCCAACTATGGGAAATCATAAGAGCCGTGTAACTACCCTCTAAGGCAGTTACACAATTAATTTAAAACGGTTGAGCATGTAATGTGATCCTTTTTAAAATTTTATACGATGGGGTCAGTGTTTATATAAGTTTTTTATTTAATACAATTATGACAGAGGCTACGTGCTCACCACGCCGCGTCAGTGGACGGTTGGGGAGAGGACGAAAGTGTGCGCCTTCCTTCTTGGGAATCCTCCCGCCGGCGTCCTCAACGTGCTCCTCGAGAGCACCCAACCCTCTCCAGATGAACAGGGGACCGTGCTGACGACGGTTCTGAATTTTCCCGCAGGCAAGTGGACAACTGTAGGGCTGGGGTGACGATAGACTGAAAATGCATGCATAAAATGACTAACGCAAGTGACTAGTAGATTTTGAATAAGCTTTACCACTTACTACTGAATGTATTTGGTTATGTAGCCTGATAAAATTGATGTAACTAATTTGATAACCTAGTTTATTGCTCAAATTGCAACTTTAACTTTTCTGCCGCCTTAAAGCTTAAATTTGATATCTGTAGGGTTACTCGGTGGACAAAGTATTGAAGTTATTGCGAGGCAGGATAGAGTATACCTTTTGAAGTTTGCGGTTCATACTGTTATATGGAAAATGTTTACCGAGAATCATATGAACTATATATAAATAGTATTTTCCCTTGTAAACTGATATACAATACAATCATTTAAATTATAAAATAAAGGAAAAATATTTGTACTTGTGTTCATAAGTTACTGGAACTAAATCTGTTATAAAGGGTATTTATTTTGACATGAACTTTCAAAGCTGTTTATTGGAAAAAATAGTGAGAATAATTTTAAAGTAACTATTGGAGTTAATGCAGAGTAGGTTGTATTTTAACTTTCATGCTTACTAGGCCAAAAACATCATAAACTAAAGGTGCAATTATTATTGGAACCTTTAAATTTCTACATGCATTTTTGCATTGGAGGAACTTATTCATGTGGACATGAATGTTAAGAATATTAGACTTGTACAGCCTCCAGTGGATGTCTCCACTTGGGTGCAGGGACGTCATGACGAAATTGATTTATTGGCAAAGAATAACAGGCTTAGTTACTAAATGTTAGAAGGAAATTTAGAATATAGCTCATTATCCCCCTTCAGATGCACGACTTGTAAAATATTCCTATGAATTTCAGGTCAACGAGCGTGGTGTGAAGAGGTATATGTACCGGAAACGGTACTTTACCAGGGCAGGATGGCGGTGACGGGTCAAGTGGGTGGTTCAGTAGTCAACCATACCGGGATCATCAGCCTCAAGCACACGGAAACCCATCACCTTCATCCAGACAGATAAGGCCTTTTACCTACCAGGTCAAACGGTTCAGTTCAGGATTCTCACATCACCGGACCCTACATGCACGTCTCTACTCAAAACGTAAGAATCTTTTCTCTAATCGGTACTACAGTATATCTTCAGAAAGGTTTAAGTTGTGTGAAATCTCAATTGGGTAAACCATTTGGCACAACGATGCAAATTGATCTAAAGAACTTTGTAACCAAAATATATTTATATACGAGGACTGCGACTTGAAGCATCAGTCGAATGAATTAAATTCCTGCTTCATGACAATATCCACATTAATTTGCTTCATAAGTTAGTAAGGAGTTGGCTTCTACCTCTAATTTAACATTACCATGTTGCCAAACTCGAATTTAAGTAAATGTTATTGCCCCTATCTTTTCTTGTGGGGGGGGGGGGTTGAGTTCTGCTCTTTCGGCCCGCCTCTCAACTGTCAATCAACTTGTAACTAGCTATTAATTATTTTATTAAAAAGTGCCACAGAATAGTCCTGCGCGCTGTCAGCTCAGCTACCAGACCCCTCTGTCTTACCGTTAAAATGTTCTTGTATCTTCTTACACTTCTGTATTCAGAGAAGATCGAAATTGTATCGAAGTGTTCTGTACCAGGTAAAGAATTCTCCCTCTGCTTGGCATGTTAAATATGCCCACTCTATTGCAGATCTGCAACTTCATCTGCTGTTGCTGTCTATCCTGTACCATATTGCCACTGTCAGTTTGCCATTTTGAGCTAGTATTTGGCCACCATACAGATTCTGAAGATCCTATGGTTTTTCTTCTTGCTTGTTGCAGTAAAGGCCTCCTCTATAGTATCTCTCCACCACTGACTCGTGATCTGTCCATTCTGATAGTGAAAAGTGTCCTGGAAATGAAATTCACCTTCAATTGTGTAATTTCTCGTCCATGTTTCGTAGAGCCTAGTGATGTCGGGATTTTGTTTGTGCATAGTGAATTATTTACTTACTGTACTTCGGGCATTAATATACAATTTACCGGTGAATTGAAAATTGTTCCTGTGCACTGCACATAATTCTTCAGTTTGTCTTTGGTTTTGTACCTGCTGCTTGTTGATATTTTGGTTATTTCTGCCTCGTTAAGCGAAGTATTTCTTTATTTTGATCAACTACCCTCAACTTGTCATTAGCTTAGCATTTGATCTGCGTTTCCTAATTCCTTCATATTTTTTGTTTGTGATCTGGGAATTTTATTAATTTTTCAATATTTTCTGTAAAATGATTTAAGATGGTTTTGCGTACCATGGTGCGCAAATGGTTTCGGATGGTTTGGTTTTGCGTTTTGCTTCAGGATTTCCAAAGCTCACTACCAGGGAAATGTTTAGAGCCTGTTTTTCGCCTTTAACTTTCTTTTCTTTCTTTTGAGATACGAGTTGTTACTCTTGTACAGCCCACTAGTATGTGTAGCGTTTCGGGCAGGTCCCTGGAATAAGACCCCCACGAAGAATCGTATTTACAACAAAGTACCCATTTTACTGTCGCGTGAAACAGGCTAAAGTTAAGGATTTGCGCCCAGTAAATCCTCCCCGGCCAGGATAAGAACACATGACAGGGCTCGCGGAACGCCAGGCAAGTGTCTTAACACTACACACGAAGACTAGTTTCCGGATGACCAATGAGACGGACTTTCCTCAATATTTTGCGGATTTGATTTACCATCTGCTTCTGCAAGGTTTCTAGAGATTATTTTTTTCTCCAAAGCTTCTTAATCTTTCGTCTACACTGCCTGCAGGATGTTTCTCCCTCATGTCTGTTCCAGACTTGTGCCTTTTATATAATTAACAATGACTTCGCTTTATACCATAGATTATTACTGTCGTCTGCAAATAACTAGCGGTATAAAGTATTTAAAGACGTGCAATTACAGAGTGCCAAACATAAAGGTCTCCTGATAATTAGATATGGTTTTGTCCTAAAATACTAGGCTCGGTAGTCTTCTACCCATATTTTCCATATCCTCCAGTACACGCGAGTGTGGGTCAGCACCCCTTCTGACATCCGCATAGCTCAGTGGACTAACGTGGACAACTCCAGAGGCCTCGTTCATCTCTCCCTACAGGTGGCTAACGAACCCGAACAGGTAATTCCAAAAACTTGCGTTAACTGGGGGGGGTGGAGTAACCACCCCCAGGATATTTACTAGTTTAGAATGTACTGCAAAAAGATGAGCATGGGGAAGATCAGCCTTAAACAGATTTTAATCGGTGGAGACAGATTTAGATTAATGAATCTAAAAATCGTTATAGGGTACCTATACCATTCACGTGGAATCGGCATCAGCAAAACATGTCTATAGTTTTGATGTGAAAGAATACGTTCTACCCACGCTTTGAAGTTGAGGTATTGGTTAACGACTACAGCCTGGCTACGGACAGTTACTTCAACTTTACTGTTTGTGCACGGTAAGCCAGTGAAGTTATCAATGTTAACTGTACAACTAATAGGAAAACCCCTCTCCCCAATTTCCATTAAAGGGTTTAGATATACATCTAGTTTAGTAATTCAGGCATAATATTCAAATTTGTGTATTGTTTGGTACATTTTCAGATACACATTTGGTCAACAGTGAAGGGCACGGTAAAGCTACAGGTCGATAATGGTCAGACAATGTCATGTCTCTTCAACGTCACGAAAACCAATACGGTGAGTTAATTGTTAACCTCTTCTCACAGCCTCCCCTTTTTCTTCTTGACGGGGGCCCCCCCCCCCCCATAACCCTAACTTGATTTTCATACTGGTGCATTTATTTTCCCTCGGTCGTAACATCCATTTGGTAGAAAATGTGAACATTCAGAAACTCACGGCAAGCTATTTAATAAAAATGGTGTTAGTTGCAACATTGTGTGAAATAAATTCCATAAATTTCATTTATAAAATACTAAATAGTTATTAGATTTGTCCAGTAACTGGTGATTAGTATTTTTAGTATGCTACGTTGTAGAGACACGGACCCTGAAATCTGTACATTACTGTTGTAAATGTACATTAAATATAAGGTTAAATATCATTCGGTTTCTTTTTAAAGATTACCGTTTCTGACAGATATCAGAATGCAGCGAATTTGTAGTGAGTGCAGAGGAAATGCAAGTGATAGACTGTCAGGTGTACTCTGTGCACGCGGTGGCGCGGGTGACTGAGGAGGGCACCGGGTGGAGCTGACGGGTGAGGGCTACCCTCCCCGTCTCCCGCACCCAAGTCTCCCTCACGCCGTCTACCAGGACAAGTACATGAAGCCTTACCTGCCTTCACACTCCAGGTAAGTTAGACAGCCATGGTTTCAAGCGGTTTATTCCTAGTTTTTTGTAGCAAATACCCAAAGCCTCTTAATTTTATCAAAGTATTGCCATTTGGAGGAAATATTAATGTGTAATGTACAGGTGAGAGCAGAGTTGCCAGACAAGTCTCCAGCCTCCGGGGTGGCCGTAGAGGCGTGCGCTGCCGGGAAGTGTACAGTGATGGTCACCCCTCCAGATGGTCTCCTTACCGTTGTCCTCCCTTCCTACGCCACTAAAAGGCTCTTCGTGAGTACTGCTTTCTTTGACATGTTAAACAGATTTAATTGTAGCAGCTTTGATTTGAATATGGAACCTACCTTTGTAGTGGACCCATAACACCATGGGTCGTATTGTCACTTTGCCCCCTTAATAGCTAATATTTCTCATTTAACGGTAATTTTACTCTAGTCAAAATTGTCAATATTGTCCAGAGTATTAAAATATATAACATTTATACATTTTGTTATGGCTCGTATTTGTTGACCCACTCCTGCAAGCACAGTAAACACTAGTGGCAGTCCCCCACCCCGAAAAATGTAAGTTTTAAATGGTGAGGGCAATAGATGGGAAAGTGTGAAATTGTTACACAAATATTTCCATCTGGGAAATTTTGAAGTGCAACAAAAGTCAGTTAGAATCCTACGGCAGGATAGAATTTGGGCACATTTCTTTCACCGATTCGCCTAGCAGGTAAATAGGTACCTGGCAGTTGGGGAAACTATTTTAGATGCCATTTGAGAAAGGTCAGTCGTTGGCCTAGGAGGACTTTTGACAATACTAACAGGCTTCGTGTCCCGATATTGGGTAACACTGGGTTGGAGAATTTCGCCCCTTCATTGGCTTCACCTCAAACATAAAATGCCTACCCATTCCATCGGTGCCCATCTAGATCAAACACTACACTCCTGTGTATTTAAAGCCATTTTTAAAAGCTGGCTATATCATTTGGCTTTGACCGGCACTTTAGTCTACCGGCGTTCTAAACCGGTGCTTCCCCATAATAACTTCTGCTTAGCCTTTATGGGTCTTGACCATGCTCACTGGCTCTTCGGACCTCTCGAATGAGAGGTCCTGAATACCAGGTATTAGTCTGTTCGACCTACTTAGGATTCTATACATTACCTCAGCATTAGTGACCAGACTTCCTCTGCATAGTTTTAAGAGGCTTCTCCAATCCCAAATATAGAAAGATATTTTACATTTATTAGACACGTCTGATTTTAAATCGAAGCATTCAATGTGCTTGGTTAAATGTTGATCCATTACACTCCTACAGAACAGGTAACGGAGTAAATTAACCTTAACGTATTAAGTTTCTAGCAATTTTGGGTTTAAGTAACTTTAAACACTGTCACTATATCATTCGACAGATGAAGACGTTGAACTGCGTGCGGGCATGACGGAAGGTACTTATTCCATAGACCTGCAGCACTACTACTCTCCTTCAAACTCTTCACTGCTAATCTATGCACCTGGTGGACTGCTGGACTGTATTCCTGGCAAATCTCGGCAATACAGCCTGAGTGTATTCTATGTTTCAAATCCGGTCATTGCTACAATCGCCGTCCAGGTCAGCCTTGCAACTTGTTTAATCTTGTAACCCTTGTCCATATGTTAACTTCGGATGACTTGGTGTTAACAATTTTCATCGGCAGGTGGTGTCGCGTGGTCAGATCCAGTTCTGGAAGGTGCAAGAGTACGAACTGGTGGAGAAAGACCTGCCTGTTATCAAGGGCTTGGTGGCGCCCCTTCCCCGTCACCCCAACACCACAGTAAAGGGCTTCATCCAAATTCCCATAAATCTACCTCCCGCAGCTTCTACCTCAGTCATGGTATGTTGTACAAAAAGGCTTTGCTCTCACCATCGCTCAGAGTAATGATTATTCTTTGTTAGCATGTATGTCCACTGACAAATTGGTTATTAAAGTGTTGATAATATTGAGCTTATGTTGATTTAACGTTACTAGAGCGTAGTTTGATGACGCTGATAAGCCTGAATGTGGAGATAACAGGTGAAGAGGGGGGGTGGATAGACTAAACTATTAGCTCGAGTGGAGCTAATATCAGCAGTGTAGTGGCAACAGATCCATTGTGTTGTGCCTATTCTCACTACTCGCAGTTGCTGGTAGTTCTGCTATTGGTGGTGTTAGCGTCATTTCTTTATATCTAAGCTAGCCACGTAGTTGCCAAGTGATGGTGGTATATCCAAATCGCACTTCAGAAATTGAAGGATCGTCGTCGTAGTTTTCCATTTTCGTGACACATGGTTTGGATATGATGAGCCACGTTGACTCATCATGCAGGTGGTCGTGTGGTACACGAGACGGGACGGAGAGGTGGTGTCGGACGCCAGGGAGCTGAGAGTAGCAAAATGTTTGGGTAACCCCGTAACTCTGGCCTGGGCGGCGACGGACGCTCAACCCGGCGACACCACTACGTTCTCGCTCTCCTCGGAGCCAAATTCCTTGTGCAGTCTCGGTCAGTACACTTATTGTTTAAAGTGCTTCGGTAATATGGGCACGTGTAGTAGTGTAGGTATCCCGCAGTCTCTGGTATATAGGTGTTGTAATTCCTATTTATTTACAGGTGTTGTGGACAAAAGCACAGAGTTACTGTCGACAAGAGAAGATCCCATTACAACGGATAAGCTTTTCAACTACGTCGATAATTTCAACATATATCCTTGGCTTAACACTCAAGTCAATGACTACGTGTACTGTAAAAATCAATTTGAAAAATTGTCGCCAGTTCAGTCACCTGCAGGTTGGTTCTGCTAATTCTCATCAGTAGGCATAATAATTTTAGACCATAAAACCCGGCTTGGCGCCTTATTTTGATAATTACTTAGACAATAAAGGGCCATGTCTGCGTCTGTCCTGGCTTAACAAATCTTTAAGTTACCTTCATGTAGAGGTACAGACTTGGTATACTTCCTAATATCCTTTGCAGGTGTGTGGCGTTTGATTTCAGTCTGTTAAAAAAATGTTTTAATGGTTTTTCTACCCGGTATGTAGCAATATGTTGGTAAAGCCTAAGGGTTTAATATTTACCACTGACAGGTCGCTGTGGCTTAAACATAACAGATTATTGCCAAACCGGTTTTGCAATACTGGAGACTTCATTTTATTAATATCTAAAAATTTCAATTAAAAAAAAGTTTGTTTCATATCGTTATATTGTAGAAAAGTTCCCTTGTAATTAGCAGGAACTCCAGCGCTATATAACGCTACTTTATGTACTAAAGTAGTGAAGTAATGCCTATTTTACAGACGCCTCGCCTACTCTAGAGAAGTTCAGAGACCAGTACGACTACTACACCAATTATGTTGATGCACTCAAGATGTTTGACGTATGTTGCTTTATTTCTGGCAAAAATGACATTTATCTGCATTTAATATTTGAAAACGTGGATTATGCTTCAATTTTGACATTAGGCTAATTATGTAATTATCTCGTTGAAAATTAACCCATGAAGCTGTTTAATTACTTTTTTCTAGGATTCTGGTCTGTACATCTTCACCGACTTTACTGTAGAGACGAGGCCTTGTGAAAAGGAAGGTAAATAAGTTTATCAAATAAGATACAAAATGTTGCTTAACATGACACTTTCAGAACTAAATATAAAAACCTGAGCTTTATATTTTTGCCACATTGCTCATCTTAATTAAAGCATGTCTGTCATTTACATACTAGTGGTGTACCATCCGGCGCGTAACGCTCCCTATCGTGCACTGCTCCTGTGCCAGGCAAATCCATTACGGGCTCACCATAGCCCGTGCTACTTTGAACTTGTTCAGAGTAGCTGAATCTATAACGAGAAGCTCTCTATCCTCCCTGCGGGGGAGGGGGTTAATGCTCTGTATCCCCGAACCCAAGCTTTTCCCCCAAATTTGGGCTCTGTGATCAGAGAACGTAAGCCTTGTTTGTTTGAATACAGCATTTATCTTTACTGGCTTGGGTGAAGTCACGGGCTATTCATGCCCATGCCACCATATGGGCGGCTTAATCATCATCAATCGGTAAATCACGCACCCTCTCGTCGGTACATCAGGCTATTCTTTCCCCGACCCGACCACATTCTCTGGTACACTGCCTTATATTATGCATTACATAACGTAAAGATGTCAGTGTTAACTTTACCAACTCGATTATTTATTGCTGATCTCTCCAATTTTAGCAAACTTTGATTAAAGGCTACAATGCTTTAGAAATTATTTTTGTTAGCAGATTAAACTCTGCATCAAGTGTTGCTGTAGTTTGACTTGGGACGGAATTATTGTTATTTTTAACGCATTCAGCAAAGTGTAGGAATATTTAAAGAATTTTATCATTCAAATGCAACCGGTTTTTCCCTAGCCTGGCGGCCGGTTGTGTTCTATGATAGTATAAAGCCTTCGCTCGTGTCAAAGGTGACTGCAACTACTGCAACACTTCAGCTGCAGACCCAGGGAAGTGCCGAGGGTACCACAGTCCCCAGGACAAACTTCCCAGAGACATGGTTGTGGAACCTTCTTGTACAACCGTCAGTATCTTCTCATTTTCATTCTGGAGTACCGAACTTGCTTTTGTTCTCTTATTGTAGGTTGTCAACTGGACAAACTTAGGTTTATTTGTTTTATGTAAAACAGTATTTTCAACAGTACTGTTAAATTAAAGTGTTTTCTAATAGTTTATAAAGAGACTAAAGGCATCTTGGCTCTACAAATAAAGCCTCAAATTTAGAACGCAAAGTTTAGGCTAGTTAGCCGTCAAAACTTTTATTTTAGAATGCCGACTTTCCTTGTAGGTCAACTGGAGTGACGAAGCAAAAGGTTAAAGTACCAGACACCATCACAGAGTGGGTGGGCAAGGCCGTGTGTGTCCATCCACTGAAGGGAGTCGGTCTCTCTCCCGCGGCCTTCATCACCATCACTTCACCGTTCTTCCTTGACCTTACCCTTCCGCCTTCAGTCAAGCGCGGAGAGATATTGCCCGTCAAAATATCAGTTTTCAATTACATGAATCTATCCTTGCCGGTAAGATTGTCTTCGGTTAATAAATTCTACACAATACTGGTAATTATTTCTTTCTTAAATTTCATTTTGTCGTGTATTACCGCTGGTGTCGTAATTATCTCCAGGTTACAGTGACGCTGCAGGAGAGTACAGAATACAAGATCGTGGACGAGCCGGGTACGAGTGTCGCAACAGGGCGAAGGACTTCATGTGTGGGAGCGCAGGAGAAAGTTGTGCACACTGTTAAGTTAGACTTGCTGGCACTAGGCGAAGTAAACATTACAGTGGCAGCTTTTGTTGACCATTTGAGTGCTCTGCAGTGTGGTCCAGGACTTGACATTAGTAGGAGGTACGCTTGAGTGTTTTGGATAAATCTGGGGACCCAATTATGACTTGATAATTAATTTAATAATTTAACTTGCTTTCAGCGATGCTTTGATAAAGCCCATCAAAGTGGAAGCGGAGGGTTTTCCTAAAGAAAAAACTTGGTCGAAGTACGTCTGTTCAAAAGGTTGGAGACTCGTGTTTTGCTTATTAAAACAGTTTTGAAAGTTTTATGAAATCTCTAATTAGCTTGGATATAAAATTTCTTATAGTTCTTAAACTTAAATTTGTAGACTATAGTTAGTAAAAAAATTAGAATGGTTGTCGTCCATGTTGAAGAAAGTTTAATATTTTTGTATTTTCCCAGAACTGATGGCTCGGGAGGATTCCCTTGAAGAGTGGGAGTTAGTGGTCCCGGCGGTCACCGTTGTCGGCTCTGAGAGAGCTTGGGTCACCGTAGTTGGTGACCTCATGGGTCCAACACTAGAGGTGACATTAAACTTTGTAACAGATAAATGGGTTAGACTGAAACAAACTGAAGTGTGGAATGCAGAAGTAGAGTAGAGATTTTGAAATGGGTATAAATGAATGGCTGAGAAAGTGTTTTAAAAGTAAAGTTGAATTGAGAAAGGAAGTCGGGTGTGTAGAAGAGTAGTAGAAAGAATTGTGGCGAACAGTTAACTACTAATGACTTCACTGTAGATAGTTAAAGAACATAAGAATGAAGGTAACTGCATAAGGCCTATTGCCATAAGAGACGGTTCCTATTTATAACCACGCAATCTCATTTGTCTGAACTACGCTTGAAACAATAGAAGTTTAGCAACTATTCACTCTAAGCGCTTTGTTCTGTGAAGGATGGTAGTGTTAAGATGTTTTTTTTGCAATTAGTGCTGCGTATTAATTTGTGGTTCCTTCAGGGAAGGAGGTTGCACAAGGCCTACTGTAAAGATAGTTTAGCAGTGTTTTTCTAGGAATACCGTAACTTGCATTGTTTTGAGAGCCATTATGATTGGTATTCGTAACTAGTTTCATTTGCAACGGTAGTTGCAAATGAAATCGGTGCAAAAATTTGTAGTTTGTCAGGTCGCCAAAGAAAATTTAGTGTTGCTGGAGTTTCACCAAAGTATAATATTCTGATTAAACTTTTTTTAACTTTATATCCCAATTAATACACCCAAAATCTAAATATCTAAATCTATATTCCTAAGTAGAAACCAAATTCGTTAACCTTTATTAAATTTTGAAAAAAGAAATGGCTAGATGTACCTTGAGGTACGACTAGTCTAGTTGAAATTAGGTACAAGAGAGGGACACTTCTGATTTTTTTTGCGTAAAGTTCAGATTTTGGACTTCAGAATCTAACTTAATGCTTCAACTTTTCAGAATCTTGGTTCCCTGATCCGCATGTCGTATGGATGTGGGGAACAGAACATGATCAATTTTGCCCCAAACATCTTCATCCTGGAGTACTTGGAGGCCTCTCGGCAGGTGACTCCTGAAGTACGAAAGAAACTCCTCAGTTTCATGAACACAGGTTAGCAGAGTAGTTTTCTTTAGATTTAGCTTTGAACGAAATGACCATGTAGCATGGGGTATAGTGAGCCCGTAAGCAGAGTGATGACTTAAATTCTTAAAGCTGGAACATATCGAGGGAATGTAGTTTCTTGGTGAATAGTTTTGGTCCTGGACTATGTTCAGGACTGACGTATAATTAGTGGTTGATCAGTAAGCTAACGTCACGGGTCTTAATATCCCTCTTGCAATGAGACCTTGTCCAGTATGCAAGAACCCAGAACCTTGTTGGTTCCGGGACCAACGTTCCTGAAGCCTGGTGTCTGATTTCCTTCCCTGGTTGGTGGTCTGCTCAACCAATCTGATAGACGTAGCTGCTCACAATCTGATCTATGTATCAGAACAGTTGATCAGGTATCCTTTGGAGATGTTCAAAAAGAACCTTTGAAACGCCACGAAAGATTGGCTAGTTATACCCCATGTTTGTTTTGAAAAGTTTGACCCTTATTGTTGGTATTCTTGCACCTCTTCTTTTCAATATTACTATTTTGCACTTCTTGCCATGCCCCTCTCATATGGAGCCTTCATTATGTAGATTTAGAACTATTCCATCTAATACTTTAGAGGTGAAATTTGAATCTCTCGCCTGTGCTCTAGAGAATTATTTAAACATAAAGAATAAGGGATAAACATTAGGGATGGGGGTCCCTATAATTTAATGTTTTAAGTAGATTCGGACAAAGATTTTTGCGCTTTCTGCAGACGAGCAATTTCTACAGCTTTGAATGAGGCTGTTAGTGTGCATCAATAATCCAACCTAGAGAGCACTAGTCTTAAATTATCATTGGTCTGGCATATCTTGTTTGAAAGGGTCTTTTTAACCAACCTGTCAATTTTCTTCCAGCCACGTTGTTCTTTAAAAGTAAAGTCTACAGATATTATTACTCGCAAATCTTGTATATTGCTTTTCTTTATATGGGGGTACCCAGCAGTGCCTGGAATTGATCCTGTGCCCAGCACCCTGGCCTCTTCCCGCACATCCTCCCATGTCTCCTCCCTTCCCAACAACCATTCCCTCCCCATTTCCCCCTCCCAATATCCCCTTAAACACGAACCACTCCCTTCCCTAGTCTCCTCCTCCCAGTGCAGTCCTTCAGAGGCCTCCAGTACACCCCCCCCCCCCCCCCGTATCCTTCCTCCCTGCCCTCACAAGCTCTTCCCCCATCACTGTAATAAAATTATGCCAAAAATGTTCTGTAATCTGTACAAAGTTTTGAAAATATATATCTAAAATCCCTTTTAACACTTTTAGGTACATCTGCATTTATGCACCTACCCTAGGCTGTATAAAGAAGATACATAGTGTCGAGAGCTAGCTGTGTGATGCTAAAAAAAATTGATATGGATATTTTATTTATAAAATTTACAATAACTCTAGGAAGGTTATTTCTGACAAGGGACAAAATGTTATCTTGTAACATTAGTATTGGCGTGTAGTGACTCCGTCACTTTTCCAAAATACTTAACCTTTCTAATTTCTTCAAAGTTTTTTTAAATATAATTTGCTAAACGGTTTCAGCGTGCATACATACCGCTCTTGAAATCTTTGTTGCAAATGTATTGAAAATAAGTTATTTTCCATGTTCACCAGGATACCAGCGTCAGCTGCTGTACCGTCGTGTAGATGGATCCTTCAGCGCCTTCGGCAATGCTGACCCGTCGGGCTCTACGTGGCTGACGGCCTTCGTTCTGAAGTCCTTCGCACAAGCGCGTCAATATATACTAGTAAGTAGCAATGCCTTTATTGGAAAAAAATGGCTAAAGCAATTTCTTCCGCCAATTTCTAAAGCTGCTTCCACGAGGAACCATGTCATTGGCAAGTTCTTATTTTGTTTGGAGTAAAGGCGGTCAATTTGTAAATGGTTCTTCAAATTTTCAGATAGACGAGGCTAGCCTCAAAGCGACGAGCACATGGCTGAACATGCAACAAAGTACAGATGGATGTTTCATTTCTGTGGGAACGGTAATTCACAAGGATATGAAGGTACGGCTCGAAACGAATTTGTAATTCTTTGAGAATATTTGATAAGTTATAACTCGTAAAAATTGTGTAGTATTTGTAGTAACTGACTCAAATTGACGGTTAAACCACACCACAGTTTCCTTAAGCTAGTCAACAACCTCCTGGAAAAAGATAATTACAGCCTTAAACAACAAACGGTAGTAGCAGTTGATACCTTCAAATGCTACTCTTCATCCCCTTTGTCAATAATCAGCCACTCTCCATAAATAATAGATCTATTATTTATTTTATTATATCACTATCACCAAATTCTTCGAAGTTATCGAATCCTCCTCATGGCACTTTATTTTTCTTGTATCAAAATCACTAGTTATTGGGCCACTACCCTGTACTTCCTCTCTTGTATCTCAATACTTCTTAAATGGATTTTGTACCCTTATGGTAACCCCGCCATCCCCTGTTAACATCTGATCATCAGATTTAGGTACATATTGATACATTAATACGGATACAAGCAATAGTTCACTAAATTAACATTTTTATAACTATTTTGCGTAAAGCCTGGAAGTGTCCCGATTGTGTTCACGGCAAGAAACATTTGGCTGGTTTTTACATAGCCTTCCCGGGAAGGTTTGGTGCCTTTTGATAATTTACTAGTTTTTACCCATTTTTGTATTACTATTTAAGGGAGGCAGAAACGGGAACGACTCGAGCGTACCGCTAACAGCCTACGTCCTCATCTCCCTGCTGGAGGCTGGCAACATTCCCTCCAGTCCTGACGTCTTGCGAGCTCTCCAGTGCCTCTTGAACAGCAAGCAAACCCTCGACCCTTACATCCTAGCACTAGAGGCCTACGCCCTGACTCTTGCTCGTCACCCAGAGGCACCACGGGTACTGCAGCTGTTGCTAGACCAAGCTATAGTTGAAACAAATGCAGCTTATTGGAAGCTTCGAGACACGCCAGGTAGGTCAACCCATATTTTTGTCTAGTCGGATATTCAAAGATTTAAGACTTGCGCTATGAAGTTAGTGGCACTACAGCTACATGTGTACACGTCTGCTTCTGTCAGGTAGCAGCATGGGCATAGCAGTGGAGACGGCTGGGTATGCTGTTCTTGCCATGATGACGCTCAATGCTGACAGTCCTAACCCTTTGACCAGGAAAGTAATAAATTGGATCACCGCTCAGAGAAATGGCCAAGGTGGTTTTTACTCGACACAAGTAAGCTGATAGTGTTACTTTGCAATGCTAAGGACCGTGAATGTTGCTTTAAATTTACGTAGTATTCAGGACTGCATATAAATTTTATAAACTTTGGTAAACGGTATTTCTATATACATAAAGCTTTGTCCACAGGACACGGTGGTGGCTGTGCAAGCTCTTGGTGTGTACGCGACCCATCAGTACCAGGGCCCGATGGATGTGAAGACTACAGTAACTGCTGCTGGGGTCATTCACATTTTCTTAATAAATGAATCTAATAAATTGTTGCAGCAGTTTGGCAAGCTTCCAACTCTCCCTACCAATGTGTCAATAGGCTTGGAAGGTCAAGGTTGTGTTGTTGTGCAGGTAAGGAAGAAACTTTTTAAACTTGAGCTTCTAAACTTAACTTTAGAAACTTAACGTCTTTTACAACTAACGACATTAAAGCTTAAGATACTTAACCTAATATCTCCAACAGGCCGTTCTTAGGTACAACATCCCCATCCCAGAGTCCGGGCAAGCTTTTAGCTTGACGGTAGAGACGCAGACGGAGCCCGACGTGGCGTGCGTTACCAAGCGCATTACTGCTTGCGCCAGCTACCTTCTTGCTGACGGCAGCTCCAACTTGGCGGTGATTGAGGTGAAGGTGGTGTCTGGCTACGTAGCGGAGAAAGCTGACCTGGAAGACCTTGTGAAGGCAAGCAAGGTTAAGAGATACGAGGAAGTTGGGAGCTTGATTTCATTTTATCTGGCGGAGTTGACTATTGCTAGAACGTGTGTGACCTTCCGCGTAGTGCGCGATGTTGACGTAGAGAATATGAAGCCAGGCACGGTGAGCGTCTACGACTACTACAAGCCAGAGTTCTCGCTCGGGAAGGTGGGTTTCTTGAATTTTATAGCAATTAAATGATCTCTTGTAGAGTTTTGATGTCTTGCTAATGTGACCGTTTCTAACAGAGCTACAGTCTTCCGATGGCAAGCGAGTGCAGGTTGCTTCATCCGTGACCAGCATCTTCTAGAGAATCTTAGAGCCAACTAAATCTCCTCAAACTGTAATCTGTTATTAGTTATTAAAGTATATTAAACTTTGCTTTGCCTTTAATATCCTATGTACAAAAGTTTTCGTTATTTTTGTATAATCTAAAATGTAAATTTGTCATTGTAACCTGTAGGAGAGTCAGACTTCCTGTACAGTAAAGTACGACCCGACCTCCTAATAGCACGTCGCAATTAGACAGACTAAAGCCAAAAACTGTCGTGCAAATTTGTAGCGGCTTGAGAAATACTCCAGTCTTCTGTTGGTGGGTCCTCTGGTAGGTTAGGATAAAGCACTTTAGTGAGATTTTTTGACGTTGGGCAAGCCCGAGAGGTGGTTATCAGACTTGTCCGCCAGCTACAGGGACGAAAAAGTGAACTTAAGACTTGACAGAACTGTTCAGAACGTTAAATATAGCAAACACGAAAGGAGCTGGGTTTTGATAAAATTTAAACGGTCGAATTACTAACCTACCCAGGATGCAATCCCACAACAAGCTAATCGTAACTATAAGGTGTGAAGAATAGATGAAATTGTTTGTAATAGTCTAAGATGAGGTATGATAGACCTTTTGTGCCCTCTGTAATGCTGTTTGCGCTACCGCTCACAGGATAGGTATGGGGTGCACAATAAACTAGCCACCTCCGGCGGCAACAATAAAAAATCAACACGCTAACTCTTGGGTAACTATTTACTGCAGCTAGTCCTCTTAAAAATAGTGGTTTTTCACTAGTGTGCGCTCCGGCTAAAAATCGCCGTATCTGAATTTTAAAAAATGGAAATTCATTTTTCAAATGAAAGGCCCAAAGCAGCAAGTTTTGGGTCCTCTGGTAGGTTAGGCGAGAAGGGAATTCTCCTCGCGGTTTTCATGACGTTTCAGACACTAAATTAAAAGTACCCTTTCCTAACCTAACACAATAAGCCAGAGGACCCAAAACGGGACCGTACGTCCCCTTCACCAGCCGCTTCTATTTCTCTAGTACGACCATTTTTGGCTTTGTAACGCATACGAGCGAAAAGAGACATTCTTTGTACGAAGACATGTTGACGGCGGATAGTACGAATCCACAATGTAACAAAGTACCAAATTTTATACGCGAAATGGGGTGGTAGTTTGGAAAGTAGTCATACTGGATAAGTTGCACTAAATTTTGTTTAGTGTTAAATGCAGCCGCATTTGTTTAAATAAGCTGCAAGTTAAAAAATTAAAAATACAAATAATTGTCAAATTTTAACTTTATTAAATAAAGTTTGAGTACATACGTTGACCTACAAATAAGATATGAAGGTGGTGGTCGTAAGATACTTTAATCCTGGAGGAACCCGCTTCTCACAGGAACCGGCGCCCCACAGTTGGCATCCCTCTCGCAGACGCAGGGATCTAATTGTACCGGGTAGGAGCAGACGCTGCAGCGACAAGGAACAAATATGATGGATTCAACCGGTGAGGAGGCTTCCGATGTGGTGGCCACCGGGGTGCTGGTCTCCTGTACTTCCTGTGGCGGGAGGTACTCTCCCGCGGGATGAGGGAAACCAGGTAGAGCTGATGGATGCCCGTAGACTGCGGGCGGTATGTTCACTCCCGGGAAAGCTAACTTGTTGGTAGTAGCAGAGATGAAAGAGGGTTTTGGGTGGGTGGCGTGTCCCGCCGCCAAGGGTAACGGTACCAGTGCTGCCGTCAGAATCATCGCCATCAGCACTTGTTCAAACATCGCCTCTTTCGTCTTGAATACAACGGCACGCTCCTGTGCAAGGCAAACACTTGAGAATTAACTAACTTGGTTAAACTGAAGATGATAATGTACCAGTGTCACATATACCACCAGAACGCGGGAAGCTCACGTTAGCACGATGTGCAAGGTGTGGAAACCACAGACGGACTGACCAAACTTGTTCACCACCACCTAATGTACAAGAACCCTGAGTGACAATAACTTTCTCCTTTTTTTGCATAATTTTTTCATATTCTTCGGTAATAGTAGTCTGGTCATGAAGAGTAAGCTGACATGTACATCAAACACAATCTAAACGGTAAATCATGAATGAACTGGTGACTAGTTATTAAGAAAATATCGGGCGATGGCAATAGTGATTGTTGCCAGCAAGGCCTTGGGCATCCCGCTGGTCACTGGAAATGTTTAACTTGATGAGAAATCTTCACGCTGTAATTTCCTCTACTTTTAGGAATGATATCAGAATGTTATTTTAGTCTGCCCATTAAAAAAGAATAGGGCGCTAATATGAATTATGAATTTAATGATCATAATAACAAATTGGTAACATGATAATTATATATTAAGCCTGCTGTTCTTTTCTTCATGTACATGGGCAGCACACAACGTCCACCAGACAGGCGACATGGTAATATCCAGGCCAAAAACAAGCTATAAACTGTGTTTAGATAATTGTTACCTGTAGCTGGTAAAAATTGAGTAATTATGTAGCTGTGACGAATCTCTTAAACCTGAGCACGCCAAATGTAAATTTTGCTAACAGGAACTGCCATGATGCTCACAAATTACTACATCCACTCTTATTCGTGAGGCTATCCCTATAATCCGATATCCTCATGTGCAGGCCCCCTTCCCCCCCGAATTTTTAGCCGCACTGACAGATGAGGATATCAGTATCTGAGTAGACATGCCATGAACCCTTCGTGTAATCCAGGTTAGCTGAAAATATGCGGATGCACCTAAATGCGTTAATATGACCTGGTCAATTGGTTTATTAATACACTTATATTATTTATGCATGGTCAATTGGACAGCCTACTGGAATTCCGTATATAGTAATGGAGGCTTGCTTTTGTGTTTTGTGAATTAGAACATCAGTTGGAGTATTTTCTTAACAGGCGATTAATTATCTGGTTTGTAAAGTGACTTGTTCCACGTGTCTGTGCTGAATAGGGATGCCCACGAAGACGTTTGGGCACATGTCAATCACCCGTGCTCTAGGAGACTCGAACCCCGGACATGTCGGAGCATTTCCCGCTGTAGGTTGGCTGGGCTGTGTGATGTAATTTGCAACCTCACTTGTTTTTGTGAGAGCTCAGCCCTGTGGCTACAGCACCTCTAGTGGGAACAATATCCAGGAGTAACGTTAATTCAGTGTTGACGCAACGCTGAAATTACATTGATTCAACGGTTGTTGTTATAGATTCAGCTACTCGGAACAAGTTCCTAGTAGCACAGGCTATGGTGAGCCCGTAACTTACCTAGCACAGGAGCGGGGCAAGTAGCACGGGCTATGGTGAACCCGTAGTGGACTTACCTGGCACAGGAGCTTCCTACCACCGTAACCGCCGATGGGAAACGGCTCTGGCGAGGTTGCGTATTGGCCATACTCGCTTAACTCATGGTCACTTGATGGAGCGCCGCCCTGCTCCTTATTGTCCTAATTGCATTGTCCCTCTTACGGTTGTATATATCCTTGTTGAATGTCCTAACTTCCGGGACGAGCGTGTCTTGTTTCCCGACCGTCCCCCGCGGTCGCTTGTCTCTCGATAGTATTCTTGGTGACTCGGATACTTTTGATATTGTTCGCCTTATGCGTTTCTGTTCTCATATTGGCATCCTTGGTGATATTTAGCGCCCTCTGATTATCCCGCACATTTGATGGTGCTACATAGCCTTCCCGGTTTGGTGCCTTCTTTTTTATCATTACTTGCTGTTCATTGTCTTCTCCTACGCTCCCTTGCTATCCTCTTCTTATTCCTATCTCCTTCTCATTCGGTGGTTATAATAGGAGCTGCCTCGCATGGGCCAATAGGCCCTCTGCAGCTCTTATTATTATTACTATCCCCTCTACTACACCTTACTTTGCTCCTCAGCTCTCTCTTGCCTAATTATTGCCTGTCTCTACTTCCTCATCACCATAGAGAACATAAAAAATCACCAAAAAACTCTCACACCTCAACAAATCCTACCTACACCAGAGAATAGCTGAAGGTTCGCCCTCTGCAACATGGTATCTTCAGGCAACCAAATTAGAAAGGTTAAATATCCCAAAAGGAATCCACAGGGAAATAGCAGTTAGGTTATATAGACTACGTCTAGGTTACAGATGCAACTGGGAGATTGGTGAACCCCGACAAAGAGAGTGCATCTTCTGCCAAACTGTCACAGAAAAGCCATTACTTCACTATCTTCTGGAATGTGAAGCAACCGACGACCTTAGAAGAGCTTTAAGAGTTCTTGAATCTTGCAGTGGCCACCCTGAAGCCATCAACACAGCCACTCTCCTGGTCAACAAAGGTGTCCAGCAGCTGGACACCCTCATAGAGACTGTGAAGCCGTATCCTCCCCCGCGATAACAGCTTGACGATTAAATGCAACCTCAGAATTACTGAAAAAAAAATTGTACCACTTACGGGCTATTCATGCCCGTGCTCTTGGGTGCCTTAATCTTTATCAGTCAATCAATCTTCCTCATCACATACGCTACGGGCTCACCATAGCCCGTGCTACATGGACACTTCGTTCTGAGTAGCTAAATCTGAAACAACAACAACATCCTCATCACAATCGACTTGAGAATGGTCCAGGACGGACCGAAACGTCGTCGTCCCTTCACCTTTTAGTGTGTGGTCTGGTCAACATACTTTAGCCACGTTATTGTGACTCATCGCCTGCATTACTTACTTTTGACTTTGTAACGCATACGAGCGAAAAGCGACATTCTTTGTACAAAGACAGGTTTTCGTTGGATACTACGAACCCAAAATGTAATTAAGTAAAGAACCAAATTTTATACGCGAAATGGGGTGGTAGTTTGGAGAGTAGTCATTCTGGATAAGTTGCACTAAATCTTGTTTAGTGTTAAATGCAGCCGCATTTATTAAAAAAAAAATGTACGTTAAAAAATTACAAAATACAAATAATTGCCAAATTTTAACTTTATTAAATTCTTAAAGTTTGAGAACATACTTTGACCTACAAATAAAAGCTATTTTTTTTTTTAATATATGAGGTACATCTGCATTTGTGCAGCTCCCATAGACTATATGAAGTAGAGTACAGTGTGTCAAAAAAGCTAACTGCGTGATGCTAAAAAATCCCCATCACACAGGATGGTTAGTCATACAGAGGCATGTGATAGGCAGTCTGCACTGGCAGATTCCGGATGCATTTTGAGGATATCATCAACACAAATGTGAATAAGGCAGCAGTGGTAATAAAAGTCCCCATCTCGCAGGATGGTTAGTCATACAGGCCCATACGTTTAGTAGCCTGCACTGGCAAATATTGGGTGCAATATGAGGATATCCTCATGAACACGAGAGTGAATAAAGTAATTGCAAAGCTCCAGGTATCTCATGCCAACTGGTCTGAAAGGTCTAATACATAAAAGCTATGAAGGTGGTGGTCGCAAGGTACTTTAACCCTGGAGGAACGACCCTCTCACAGGAATCGGCGCCCCACAGTCGACATCCCTCTCGCAGACGCAGGGATTCACTTGTACCGAGAAGAAGCAATCGCTGCAGCGACAAGGAACATCTATTGCAATCGGTCGGGCGACTTCCGGTGTGCTGGTCTCCTGTACTACCTGTGGCGGGAGGTACTCTTTCGTGGGATGAAGAAAACCAGGTAGATCTGATGATGGATGTCCGTAGACAGCGGGCGGTATGTTCACTTCCGGGAAAGCTAACTTGGCAGTGGTAGAGATGAAAGAGGGTTTCGGGTGGGTGGCGTGTGCCGCCGCTAGGGGTACCAGTGCTGCCGCCAAGGGTAACGGTACCGGTGCTGTCAAGGGTACCGATGCTGCCGCCAGAATCATCGCCACCAGCATTTGCTCAAACATCGCCTCTTTCGTCTTGACTACAACGGCACGCTCCTGTGCAAGGCAAACACTTGAGAATTAACTAACTTGGTTAAACTGAAGATAATATTGTACCAGTGTCACGTATACCACCAGAACGCGGGAAACTCACGTTAGCACGATGTGCAAGGTGTGGAGACCACAGACGGACTGACCAAACTTGTTCACCACCTAATGTACAAGAACCTTGAGTGACAATAACTTTCTCCTCTTTTTGCATAATTTATTCATATTCTTCGGTAGTAGTAGTAGTCTGGTCATGAAGAGTAAGCTGACATGTACATCAAACACAATCTAAAATATAAATCGTAAATGAGCTGGTAACTAATTATTAAGAAAATATCGGGCGATGGCAATAGTGTTTGTTGCCAGCAAAGCCATGGGCATCCCGCTGGTCACTGGAAATGTTTAACTTAATGAGAAACCTTCACGCTGTAATTTCCTCTACTGTTAGGAATGATATCATGACGAGAATGTCATTTTAGTCTGCCCATTAAAAAAAAATAGGGCGCTAATATGATTTATGAATTAATGATCATAATAACAAATTGGTAACATGATAATTAGATATTATTTAAGCCTGCTGTTCTTTTCTTCATGTACATGGGCAGCACACAACGTCCACCAGACAGGCGACATGGTAATATCCAGGCCAAAAACAAGCTATAAACTGTGTTTAGATAATTGTTACCTGTAGCTGGTAAAAATTGAGTAATTATGTTGCTGTGACGAATCTCTCGAACTTGAGCACGCCACATGTAAACTTTGATAACAGGAACTGCCATGATGCTCATAAACTACTACATCCACTCTTTTCGTGAGGATATCCCCATAATCCGATATCCTCATGTGCAGGCCCCCTCCCTCCCGAGTTTTTAACCGCACTGTCAGATGAGGATATCAGTATCTGAGTAGACATGCCATGAACCCTTCGTGTAATCCAGGTTAGCTGAAAATATGCGGGCGCATCTAAATGTGTTAATAAAACCTGGTCAATTGGTTTATTAATACACATATATTATTTATGCATGGTCAATTGGACAGCCTACTGGAATAACCTATATAGTAATGGAGGCTTGCTTTTGTGTTTTGTGAATTAGTATATCAGTTGGAGTATTTTCTTAACAAGCGATTAATTATCTGTTTTGTAAAGTGACTTGTTCCATATGTCTGTGCTGAATAGGGATGCACACGAAGACGTTTGAGCACATGTCAATCACCTGAGTTCTAGGAGGCTATCTTAAGACTATCTAGAGATGATTTCGGGGCTTTAGTGTCCCCGCGGCCCGGTCCTCGACCAGGCCTCCGAGACTCGAAGACTCGAGACTAGGAGACTCGAACCCCGGACATGTCGGAGCATTTCCCGCTGTAGGTTGGCTGGGCTGTGTGATGTAACTTGCAACCTCACTTGCTTTTGTGAGAGCTCAGTCCTGTGGCTACAGCAGCTCTAGTGGGAACAATATCAAAGGGTAACGTTAATTCAGTGTTGACGCAACGCTGAAATTACGTTGATTCAACGGTTGTTGTTGTTATAGATTCAGCTACTCGGAACAAGTTCCTAGTAGCACGGGCTATGGTGAGCCCGTAGTGGACTTACCTGGTGATGGGAAACGCCAGGTAAGTCCTCCTACCACCGTAACCGGCGATGGGAAACGGCTCTGGCGAGGTTGCATATTGGCCATACTCACTTAACCCATGGTCACTTAATGGAGCGCCGCCCTGCTCCTTATTGTCCTAATTGCATTGTCCCTCTTACGGTCGTACATATCCTTGTTGAATGTCCTGACTTCCGGGACGAGCGTGTGTCTTGTTTTCCGACCGTCCCCCGCAGTCGCTTGTCTCTCGATAGTATTCTTGGTGATTCGGATACTTTTGATATCGTTCGCCTCTCGTTTATACGTTTCTGTTCTCGTATTGGCATCCTTGGTGATATTTAGCGCCCTCTGATTATCCCGCACATTTGATGGTGCTACATAGCCTTCCCGGTTTGGTGCTGCCTTCTTTTTGATAATTACTTACTTACTTTTGACTTTGTAATGCATACAAGCGAAAAGCGACATTCTTTGTACGAAGACAGGTTGTCGTTGAATACTACGAACCCACAATGTAATTAAAGAACCAAATTTTATGCGCGAAATGGGGGTGGTAGTTTGGAGAGTAGTCATTCTGGATAAGTTGCACTAAATCTTGTTTAGTGTTAAATGCAGCCGCATTTACTTAAAGTTGTACGTTAAAAAATTACAAAATACAAATAATTGCCAAACTTTAACTTTAAGAATTTAATAAAGTTTGAGAACATACTTTGACCTACAAATAAAAGCTATTTTTTTTAATACATGAGATACATCTGCATTTGTGTAGCTACCCTAGACTATATGAAGTAGAGTACAGTGTGTCAAAAAAGCTAACTACGTGATGCTAAAAAAATCCCCATCACACAGGATGGTTAGTCATACAGAGGCATGTGATAGGCAGTCTGCACTGGCAGACTCCGGATGCATTTTGAGGATATCATCAACAGAAGAGTGAATAAGGCAGCAGTGGTAAAAAAATCCCCATTTCGCAGGATGGTTAGTCATACAGGGCCATACGTTTAGTAGCCTGCACTGGCAAATATTGGGTGCAATATGAGGATATCCTCAAGAACACGAGAGTGATTAAAGTAATTGCAAAGCTCCAGGTATCTCATGCCAACTGGTCTGAAAGGTCTAATACATAAAAGCTATGAAGGTGGTGGTCGCAAGGTACTTTAACCCTGGAGGAACGACCCTCTCACAGGAATCGGCGCCCCACAGTCGAAATCCCTCTCGCAGACGCAGGGATTCACTTGTACCGGGAAGGAGCAGACGCTGCAGCGACAAAGGGCATCTATGCTGACGCCTACAACCGGTGGGGAGGCCACCGGTGTGCTGGTCTCCTGTACTACCTGTGGCGGGAGGTATTTATTATTATTATTAACATCTTTATTGACAAAATTAATTACAATTTTGCCTAATCTGAGGATTTTGATAGGTCTTATTAAAGTGAGGTCAATGCTAGTATTCACTGTCACGCAGGACAGAGGGTCATGCATAAGACAATAGGTCTAAACTGTAGGCTGAAGCACATATATATCATTGTTACAATCAATGTTTTAATGTATGGATACGTGAAAACAACTTTCTATTGTGCACTGCCACACAAGGGCAGGGATGGGTTCATAAGTAATACAGCTTAGAAGTAATATAAATAAAAATTGTTCTTCATTCTTTAAAATGGACAAGCAAATTTTGGGTAAATTGTTAGGATGTCGTCCAGAACACCTGAGTCAATAAAATAGTTACACAGTTGGTGGTACAAGAGGCCAGGAGGTCTAAAGTCCTTTACGGTTTCACATTCATCAATATAGTGTTCTAGTGAATGCATTAAAGGTTTATCACAGAGTTTACAATCTGAATATTCTGGTAGTGGCTCAGCCTCACTAACCTGCCAGATGTGTCTATAGCCAAGGCGAATTCGCGCAAGGACTACATCACATTGCCTGGTCCGGTTACTGTGCTGACCATACAAATACCTATTATTACAAAACGTGTCATAACTTTTAATACTGCAGCTTTCAGGTCTCTGGGCATTTCTTAGTTCTTCTAAATCTGAATTAATTTCTTTAATTTGTATGTTTCTAATAACTGCATTAGATAGTCCAAAGTCATAATCAATGTTTTCTTTCCTGCAAGCCTCATTGGCCAATTGATCTACAAAGTCATGTTTTCCAACTCCAACATGGGATGGCCGCCAAGGTTACCGGTACCGGTGCTGCCAAGGGTACCAATGCTGCCGTCAGAATCATCGCCACCAGCACTTGCTCAAACATCGCCTCTTTCGTCTTGACTACAACGGCACGCTCCTGTGCAAGGCAAACACTTGAGAATTAACTAACTTGGTTAAACTGAAGATAATATTGTACCAGTGTCACATATACCACCAGAACGAGGGAAGCTCACGTTAGCACGATGTGCAAGGTATGGAGACCACAGACGGACTGACCAAATTTATTCACCACCACCTAATGTACAAGAATCTTGAGTGACTAACTTTCTCCTCTCTTTGCATAATTTTTTCATATTCTTCGGTAGTAGTAGTCTGGTCATGAAGAGTAAGCTGACATGTACATCAAACACAATCTAAACGATAAATCATGAATGACCTGGTGACTAGTTATTAAGAAAATATCGGGTGATGGCAATAGTGATTGTTGCCAGCAAAGCCATGGGCATCCCGCTGGTCACTGGAAATGTTTAACTTAATGAGAAATCTTCACGCTGTAATTTCCTCTACTTTTAGGAATGATATCAGAATGTCATTTTAGTCTGCCTATTAACAAAGAATAGGGCGCTAATATGAATTATGAATTAATGATCATAATAACAAATTGGTAACATGATAATTAGATATTATTTAAGCCTGCTGTTCTTTTCTTCATGTACATGGGCAGCACACAACGTCCACCAGACAGGCGACATGGTAATATCCAGGCCAAAAACAAGCTATAAACTGTGTTTAGATAATTGTTACCTGTAGCTGGTAAAAATTGAATAATTATGTACCTGTGACGAATCTCTTAAACCTGAGCACGCCACATGTAAATTTTGCTAACAGGAACTGCCATGATGCTCACAAACTACTACATCCACTCTTATTCGTGAGGCTATCCCTATAATCCGATATCCTCATGTGCAGGCCCCCTTCCCCCCGAATTTTTAGCCGCACTGACAGATGAGGATATCAGTATCTGAGTAGACATGCCATGAACCCTTCGTATAATCCAGGTTAGCTGAAAATATGCGGATGCATCTAAATGTGTTAATAAGACCTGGTCAATTGGTTTATTAATACACATATATTATTTATGCATGGTCAATTGGACAGCCTACTGGAATTCCCTATATAGTAATGGAGGCTTGCTTTTGTGTTTTGTGAATTAGTATATCAGTTGGAGTATTTTCTTAACAAGCGATTAATTATCTGTTTTGTAAAGTGACTTGTTCCAAATGTCTGTGCTGAATAGGGATGCCCACGAAGACGTTTGGGCACATGTCAATCACCTGGGCTCTAGGAGACTCGAACCCCGGACATGTCGGAGCATTTTCTGCTGTAGGTTGGCTGGGCTGTGTGATGTAATTTGCAACCTCACTTGCTTTTGTGAGAGCTCAGCCCTGTGGCTACAGCAGCTCTAGTGGGAACAATATCCAAGAGTAACGTTAATTCAATGTTGACGCAACGCTGAAATTACGTTGATTTAACGGTTGTTGTTGTTATAGATTCAGCTACTCGGAACAAGTTCCTAGTAGCACGGGCTATGGTGAGCCCGTAAGTTACCTGGCACAGGAGCGGGGCAAGTAGCTAGGGCTATGGTGAACCCGTCGTGGACTTACCTGGCACAGGAGCCTCCTACCACCATAACCGGCGATGGGAAACGGCTCTGGCGAGGTTGCGTATTGGCCATACTCGCTTAACTCATGGTCACTTGATGGAGCGCCGCCCTGCTCCTTATTGTCCTAATTGCATTGTCCCTCTTACCGTCGTGCATATCCTTGTTGAATGTCCTGACTTCCAGGACGAGCGTGTGTTTTGTTTTCCGACCGTCCCCCCGGTCGCTTGTCTCTCGATAGTATTCTTGGTGACTCGGGTACTTTTGATATCGTTCGCCTTATGCGTTTCTGTTCTCGTATTGGCATCCTTGGTGATATTTAGCGCCCTCTGATTATCCCGCACATTTGATGTTGCTACATAGCCTTCCCGGTTTGGTGCTGCCTTCTTTTTGATAATTACTTACTTTTGACTTTGTAACACATACGAGCGAAAAGCGACATTCTTTGTACGAAGACAGGTTATCGGTGGAGAGTACGAATCCACAATGTAATTAAAATAACCAAATTTTATACGCGAAATGGGGTGGTAGTTTGGAAAGTAGTCATTCTGGATAAGTTGCACTAAATTTTGTTTAGTGTTAAATGCAACTGCATTTGTTTAAATAAGCTGTATGTTAAAAAATTACAAAATACAAATAATTGCCAAATTTTAACTTTATTAAGTTCTTAGTTTGAGAACATACTTTGACCTACAAATAAAAGCTTTGAAGGTGGTGGTCGGAAGATACTTTAATCCTGGAGGAACCCGCTTCTCACAGGAACCGGCGCCCCACAGTTGAAATCCCTCTCGCAGACGCAGGGATTCACTTGTACCGTGAAGAAGCAACCGCTGCAGCGACAAGGAACATCTATGATGACACCTACAACCGGTGGGGAGGCTTCCGGTGTGCTGGTCTCCTGTACTACCTGTGGCGGGAGGTACTCTCCCGCAGGATGAAGGAAACCAGGTAGAGCTGATGGTGGATGCCCGTAGACTGCGGGCGGTATGTTCACTTCCGGGAAAGCTAACTTGTTGGCAGTAGCAGAGATGAAAGAGGGTTCCTGGTGGGTGGCGTGTGCCGCCGCCAAGGTTACCGGTACCGGTGCCGCCGCCAGGGGAACCAGTGCTGCCAAGGGTACCGCTGCTGCCGTCAGAAACATCGCCACCAGCACTTGTTCAAACATCGCCTCTTTCGTCTTGAATACAACGGCACGCTCCTGTGCAAGGCAAACACTTGAGAATTAACTAACTTGGTGAAACTGAAGATAATATTGTACCAGTGTCACATATACCACCAGAACGCGGGAAGCTCACGTTAGCACGATGTGCAAGGTGTGGAGACCACAGACGGACTGACCAAATTTATTCACCACCTAATGTACAAGAACCCTGAGTGACAATAACTTTCTCCTTTTTTTTGCAAAATTTATTCATATTCTTCGGCAGTGGTAGTCTGGTCATGAAGAGTAAGCTGACATGTACATCAAACACAATCTAAACGATAAATCGTGACTGAACTGGAGACTAGTTATTAAGAAAATATCGGGCGATGGCAGTAGTGTTTATTGCCAGCAGGGCCTTGGACATCCCGCTGGTCATTGGAAATGTTTGCTTAATTAATAAGAAACCTTCTCTCTGTAACTTCCTCTTTTAAATTAGGAATGCTATCAGAATGTCGCCACTTTAGTCTGCCCACTAACAAAGAATAGGACACCAATATGAATTATGAATTAATGATCATAACAAAAAATTGGTAACATGATAATTGGATAGTATTTAAGCCTGCTTTCTTCATGTACATGGGCAGCACACAACGTCCACCAGACAGGCGACATGGTAATATCCAGGCCAAAAAAAAAGCTATAAACTATATTTTGATAATTGTCACCTGTAGCTACTATAAATTAAGTAATGTGGCTGTGACGAATTTTTCAAACCTGAGCACCCCACGTGTAAATTTTGCCATCAAACTGCCATGATGCTCACAAACTACTTCATCCACTCTTTTTCGTGAGGATATCCCCATAATCCGATATCCTCATGTGCAGCCCCCCCCCCCCCCCGCTACTCCAGAGTGATTAACCGTACTGTTTGATGATGTGTCAATATCAGAGTAGATATCTCTTGTCATAAACCCTTCTTATAATCCAGGTTAGCTGCAGATATGCGGATGCATCTAAATGTGTTAATAAAACCTGGTCAATTGGTTTATAATACACATTTAATGAACACATTTATTATTTATGCATGGTCAATCGGATATCCTACTGGAATTCCCTATTTAGTAATTGAGGCTTTCTTCTGTTTTGTGAATTAATACATCAGTTTTCGTAGTTTCTTTCTAAGCGGTTAATGATCTGTTTTGTAAAGTGACTTGTTCCAAATGTCTGTGCTGCATAGAGATTCCCGGGAAGACGTTTGGGCACATTTCAATCACCTTGGCTCTGTGAAACTCGAATCCCGGACCCGACGTGTGTCATGACGAAGCTCTATTTATTAGGTACATTTCTCTGCCTGGATTACGGGTTCACCATAGCCCGTGCTACATGAACATTTCGTTCTGAGTAGCTAAATCTAAAACAAAACATCTATGCCTGGCGTCTGTGTTCACCTAACAGTGAATTTTTATCTGAGAGTTAGAGAACTGTTGTGGAATGCATGCCAGAGAAGGTCAATTCCATGTTATAAAGTGATTAACAATAATTTGATGTTAACATTCATTCACAAGAGGATTTCCTGCTGTAGGTTGGCTAGGCTGTGTGATGTAACTTGCAACCTCACTTGCTTTTGTGAGAGCTCAGTCCTGTGGCTACAGCAGCTCCTCTAGTGGGAACAATATCCAAGAGTAACGTTAATTCAGTGTTAACTCATCGCTGAAATTACGTTGATTCAATGGTCATTAACGTCACTAGGATATTTTGCCCACGGGTAACTCTGTGTAGTAATCCTGTGCATTTGGTTAAACATCACCTAGTGCTCTGATCGAGCATTAGTTGCACGTTATTTTGTATATACAGTACAATATCGATATATCTCTTGGGGAAGCATTGAGTGTCCTCTTGTTTCACGCTCAGGTAAGTGTACCAATAAAGAGGATGGCGGATCTCCGTGTACGTGACACAGAAGAAATCCTTCAAGAATCAGGAAGAGAGAGAGAGAGAGAGATTTGGAGGTTGATATCACGCCAGACCTGTCCCCTGAAACCCCTCATCAAAAGGATATCGTCAGCGGCGTATGCGAGGCTGGCAAACATAAAAACTGCGTTCAGTAACTTGTGTACGGAATCATTCGGAACCTTGTATACCTCATATGTCAGACCAATACTGGAGTATACGGCTCCAGCGTGGAGTCCATATTTAATCGGGCACAAAACGAAGTTAGAAAAGGTTCAGAGATATGCCACCAGGCTAGTCCCAGAGCCGAGGGGTATGCGGTACGAGGAAAGATTACTGGAACTAAACCTTACGACACTGGAGGACAGAAGAGTTAGAGAAGACATGATCACCACATATAAAATTATGACACAGGTGGAAACATAGTACCCAAATGAGTCACAGGGACGACGAAGAGTCGAAGCAGAGGCAGACGAGTAAGCAGGACAGCCATTATCGACTTCATTCAGTCTAACACAGTGCACAGTTACAAACCCAATAAGGTTTCAACTTAGATTCATCAGAGCAGAAGTTGTTGTTAAACACTTGGGGCATAATCTTACTGAAGCGAACATACGAGTCATAAATACTCATACTCCAATAAAACAGAAACAAGCAACACTTAGTGGGCCAGTCAGAGAAGCTTATGGGTCGCGCAGGAATATCCCTGAAAACAAAAAAAGTTCATTCAGACACGATGTAAAGAGAGGAGCGTCTATCAGTTCCCCAGGAAGTATGGGACAAGATTTTAAATACCAAATCTGCCAACAAAAAAAATCCAAATCCGCCAATAAAAAAAAGCTAACCGAACCCTTGGAATAACCAAGCATACCTTTGACTTTAAGGAAAATCTCTGGTGTGCCCACATTTGGATTACTATATCCAAGCATGGAGACCTCTTCTTCAGAAGGATATAGCTGCTCTGGAGAAGGTGCAATACCGGGCAATAAAAATCATTCCTGAGTTAAGTCAATTCTCGTATCAGGAACGGTTGAGGGCAACAGGACTTAGAACATGAAAAACTTAAATGACTAAAGCTTAATACTAATTGAGCATAAAGAATAAAATGAGTTGAGAACAAATAAAAAAAAGAGATAAAAAAGGGGGGAACATGGCTGAAAAAGCAGCACAAATACAATTCTGTCGACAAACAGCGCCATTTAAAAAAAAAAAAAAGACATTGGTTGACAATAGAGGGGTAAGGTAGGTTACAGGGAATTGATTAGGTAGTACTTCGTTTTTATCTTAAACTGGTTGAGAGAGGTACAGTCTTTAACATGGTTGGGAAGGTCATTCCACATTCTGGGTCCCTTGATTTGTAGAGCATTTCTAGTTTGATTAAGTCGTACTCTAGGAATATCAAAACTGCATTTATTTCTGGTGTGGTGCTCATGGGTTCTGTTACAACCTTCTATGAAGCTTTTGAGGTCAGGATTGGCATTACAGTTCAGCGTTTTATATATGTATAATACACATGAGAGAATGTGCAGTGACTTAATATCTAACATATTCAGAGATTTGAGTAGGGGTACCGAGTGATGTCTTGGGCCAGAGTTGGATATTGTCCTAATAGCAGCTTTGTGTTGAGTAATTAGAGGACGTAAATGATTTTGGGTAGTAGAACCCCAAGCACAAATACCATAGTTGAGATATGGATAGATGAGGGAGTAATAGAGAGTCACCAGGCAGGGCGGGGTTCATAATATCTGATCTTAGAAAGAATGCCAACAGTTTTTTAAACTTTTTTTGATATATTTAGAATGTGTCCCTGGAAATTCAGCTTGTGGTCAATGAGAATGCCAAGGAATTTGCCATCTAATTTGTTACAAATTTGGGTATTGTTTATTTTGAGATTTATTTGATTAGAGGATTTATTGCCAAACAGAATATAGAAAGTTTTGTTAATGTTAAGGGTGAGTTTGTTGGCAGTTAGCCAAAGATGGACTTTATTTAGCTCAGTATTTACTGTGGCATTTAGAGCAAGGGGGTCAGGACTGGAGTAAATGAAGGTTGTGTCGTCAGCAAATAGAATTGGTTTGAGGTGTTGGGAGGCATTTGGAAGGTCATTAATGTAGATGAGAAAGAGGAGAAGGCCAAGTATACTGCCCTGAGGAACACCAATGTTGATGGGTAGGGTGGGAGAAATTGAATTATTCACAGAAACATACTGGAGCCTGTCAGTAAGGTAGGATTTGAGGTATTGCAGGGAGTGTCCTCTGACTCCATAATGATGTAATTTAAGAAGAAGGTTTTGGTGGTTGACAGTGTCAAAAGCCTTACGCAGGTCCACAAATAACCCAACAGGGAACTCATTTTTATCAAGAGCTGTATGAAACAAGTTAAGCATACTAATAAGTGCATCGTTAGTGCTTTTTTTGGGTCTGAAGCCATATTGGCAAGAGCTAAGTATATTGTGTTTGGCTAGATAAGAGTAAAGCTGCTTGTAGATTAGTTTTTCAAAAATTTTTGACAAGTTAGGCAGGATTGATATAGGTCTGTAGTTGTTAACATCTGTGAGATCACCACATTTGTGTACAGGGGTAACTCTCAAATGTACACATTTGTGTACAGGGGTATATATATATATATATATATATATATATATATATATATATATATATATATATATATATATATATATATATATATATGTATATATATATATATATATATATATATATATATATATATATATATATATATATATATATATATATATGTCGTACCTAGTAGCCAGAACGCACTTCTGAGCCTACTATGCAAGGCCCGATTTGCCTAATAAGCCAAGTTTTCCTGAATTAATATATTTTCTCTAATTTTTTTATTATGAAATGATAAAGCTACCCATTTCATTATATATGAGATCAATTTTTTTTATTGGAGTTAAAATTAACGTAGATATATGACTAAACCTAACCAACCCTACCTAACCTAACCTAACCTATCTTTATAGATTAGGTTAGGTTAGGTAGCAGAAAAAGTTAGGTTAGGTTAGGTAGGTTAGGCAGTTGAAAAATAATTAATTCATGAAAACTAGGCTTATTAGGCAAATCGGGCCTTGCATAGTAGGCTGAGAAGTGCGTTCTGGCTACTAGGTACGACATATATATATATATATATATATATATATATATATATATATATATATATATATATATATATATATATATATATATATATATATATATATATATATATATGTCGTACCTAGTAGCCAGAACGCACTTCTCAGCCTACTATGCAAGGCCCGATTTGCCTAATAAGCCAAGTTTTCCTGAATTAATATATTTTCTCAAAATTTTTTTTATGCAATGATAAAGCTACCCATTTCATTATGTATGAGGTAAATTTTTTCTATTGGAGTTAAAATTAATGTAGATATATGACCAAACCTAACCAACCCTACCTAACCTAACCTAACCTATCTCTATAGGCTAGGTTAGGTTAGGTTAAGTAGGTTAGGTAGTCGAAAAAACATTAATTCATAAAAACTTGGCTTATTAGGCAAATTGGGCCTTGCATAGTAGGCTGAGAAGTGTGTTCTGGCTACTAGGTACGACATATATATATATATATATATATATATATATATATATATATATATATATATATATATATATATATATATATATAAATATGTGTGTATATCACGAAAATAAACACGTGATTAAGAATGTGACAATGTCAGACCACGGAGGAAAAATGAAACAGGAAATTTCCTTAAGTACTTTCGTATATTAAATACATCTTCAGAAGGTCCTTCAGAAGGTGACCTTCTGAAGATGTATTTAATATACGAAAGTACTTAAGGAAATTTCCTGTTTCATTTTTCCTCCGTGGTCTGACATTGTCATATATAAATATATTTTCTCTAATTTATTTCTTATGAAATAATAAAGCTACCCATTTCATTATGTATGAGGTCAATTTTTTTTTATTGGAGTTAAAATTAACATAGATATATGACCGAACCTAACCAACCGTACCTAACCTAACCTAACCTATCTTTATAGGTTAGGCTAGGTTAGGTTAGGTAGCCGAAAAAGTTAGGTTAGGTTAGGTAGTCGAAAAACAATTAATTCATGAAAACTTGGCTTATTAGGCAAATCGGGCCTTGCATAGTAGGCTGAGAAGTGCGTTCTGGCTACTAGGTACGACATATATATATATATATATATATATATATATATATATATATATATATATATATATATATATATATATATATATATATATATATATATATAATAAAGTATTCAGATGTTGGTAATTGAAAGGATGGTGAGGGTGGCACTCCTGATAAGATAATAATGTTAACGGAAGTTTGAATGATTGAAAATAAATATATATTTGTTTTGGTGCATAATTTAAAAATATTGCGGAAAAAATAAAGATCAATTAGACAGATAACTGTATTAAATCATAACATATAGTGTAGTCATCATGACGTCAAAGGCCAACATGTAAACACTGATTCAGAATCGAACGGACGCCATTGTTGTGGTGGAAAATGGCGTCAGTGGAGAGGAGCGGTGGCTGCTGTGCCTGTACTCGATGATCTCTTAATATGCCTCCACCCGGGACACGGAGCCTCACTTGCCACACTCCCTACTGCATGAACGTGTAAGCAACGGCTATGGTAGCGGGTCTTGTGTTGAGGGATACCGTACATGTCAAATTTAAGGATTGCTAAGACGTTAGTTGCTTGTAATGTTGGCTTTTATATCAGGAGTTCTTAAGACTATGGGATGTGTATCCCCGGTGCTCTCTCTCTAGTGTTTATATGTTCCAAGGTTATTCCTGTGTTTTAAGTGAACTTAATGTATGATATAATCAATAGATCAACTTTGGAACACATTATTTATATGCACTAGAGCAACCTTGGGCTATATAATACACATTAGGGAGTGCCAGGGATATATGTACTCCAATTTAAGAACCCCCCTGCTTTGTTTACTGGGAGTCTGCTAACTACGAGTGGGTTACATTCTGAAAAGGTGTTTGTAAAGCATTTGTTCAGAATGTGGATAGAGATTTCTCTCAGGAGCATAGCTATAAATGGGGGATATGTTCCTGAACCACTAAAAATCACCATGAAAACAATATTTTTGGGACAAAAACAGCATATTATTTACCTGGAATGATGGAGTTGTACTGCTTGTCAAATAAATAATGAAAATGCATTTACAACATGTACTGTATTGTTGTATGTACTTAAGCTTTGGATTTGCTATTCGGATGAATCTTAAATTAGGCCTGAGAAAGCACTGTGCATTTCCCATTGTACAACCCGTTTTCTAAAGTAGCATGAAACATAATGATGATAAAGACTGAATAATTTCAGAACACTCGTAGGATTATAATGAATAACAAAATTGCTTATTGTCAATACAATAAGAGCTGATAAAAACACTGTCCAATGAAAATTTGATGATTGAACTGCAGCAAATGGAAATTACAAGGACCCTTCTCCTTCCGTAGACAATAAATCTCTCAATTTCCTTACAATGTCTAGTCTGACCAGTAATGATAAAAGATAATTTTTTCATGAAATGTTGGTACTGTATGCTGCAAACTTTATATCAAAGTGATAATCCTTAGGTATAATCCATACCCACACATGCACCATACACTGAATGTTTAAGAGTTAATTATCCATGCAATTATCCACACTTTTAATGTATATAGTTCAGTTGTCTGAATCCTTCAATGTTGAAATCACTAACAGTTTTTATTTTTTTCAGTAACTGTATGTGAGAAACCATGGCATCTGATAAAAAGATTATTGATGAGGTTGGGGAGTCCTCCCACGATACTCCCCAAGCCATTACAATTACGATCATGGATCCTTCCGCCTTGGAAGCCACTGATCTGGACTCTTCCTTGGTGACTTCAGTGGAAACCCAAGATGATCGCCATGGCACCAGTACTCTTTTGGTGGTTCCTGGTGACGGACATGCTAGTATTAGTGTTGAACATGGTGCAAAGAACATTTTACAGACTGTGACTGAAACACACATGGGAACACATGAGTTACCTGTGATATCAAATATTTCTAATCCTGAGGAAGAAACTAGTGAACAAAACTCTATACATGTGACAAAAACCTCACAGATAATTGATGAGGGGGAGGGAGTGGATGAAGAAGATGGAGAAGAGCCAGATGAGTCTGTGGGACAACACTGTTTAATATGTAATGTAGATCTACCATCAGAAGAGTCGACAGAGCCAGTTCTTGTATTCAAAACACAGACGACGACCACTCAGAGAAAAATGTCAGTCTTTCTTGGCTCTCTGATCGGGCAAAAACTTACATCACGTAAGGTGAGTTTGTTTTGTCTCTTATTACTCTCACCATTCCTGTATTTCAACCTATGCATTCATTGTGTTAAATGATTGGAGTACTCTTGGTTTATTTAGTTTTTATTTTTTCAACAAGAAGAACGAGAACAGAGTTCTTACATTCTTGTAAAGCCACTAGCACACACAGCATTTGGGGCAGGTTCTTAATCCAAATTTTCCCTGGAATACGACCCACCAAATTGTTTAACAACCAGGAACCTATTCACTGCTGGGTGAACAGAGGCTACAGTTAAGGATTGGCACCCAGTCGATCCTCCCCGGCCAGGATATAAACCCAGGCCAAAGTGCTTGCGAAGCACTTGTTTCGCAAGTGCTTATCGGGTACGGTCCAGAACTGGCATTTCATTGCACTTGATACTATTTTTGTGTAGCACTGCATAAAAGGTAAATGAATATCATTGTTATAGAGAATTTTTTAGTTAATGATATGATTATTTCAAAGTAGGTACTGTACTGTATAAAAGCATAAGAGTAAACAATATTTAGATTATTTAGTGTTACTTATTTCATTTATACTTTTTGTTTCACTCAGGCTCACAGTGATATCATGTGTCACCGGTGCTTTGGCCTCCTTGACCGAGTAGACTCATTGGAGGTGGAAATTCGTGATACAAAAGAGGAGATAGTCAACAAGTACCAGGAAACTGTTGCAGTCTATGGAGGACGAGCTAGAAGAAGAAAACCTGCAACAGCCAAGAAAACTGATTATGTGTTCCCTAAGGTGTGGATCTTTATTTTTAGTAGACATGTATACCTCATGTCATGCTTTTTATTATTTATTTTTTTGCAAGATTACTATGTCATTTATTGAAAGCCTTATCATTTTGATTTAAAGCTTGCAGTATTGATTTAATTTTAATTATTGGTATTAAAAGTGGATACAACCATTGAAAATTGATGATTCTATTGTACTCATAGGTTGAGCCAGAAGATGAAGATGAACAAGTTCTTGGGTTAGAGATGGATGAAAATTTTGAACCTCGAGTAGAAGACTTGATGGAGGAAGAAAATGACCACCGAGAAGATCGCAGTACTCAGGATGAAGAATGGGAGCCAGAATTTAAGAAGCCCAGAATAAAGAGGGAGGCAGTTGATGCTGGTATAGTTCATCTTAAGTTTTCCTTATTATTTTTTCTTAATTTAGGTTTGAATCATCTCCCCTCAGCCAATTTAGCTTCATTTTTTGTTATGAAAATTGCATGTAATATGTTTTTTGGGAAAACCCGTGGAATGAATTATAAGAAGCTTATCAGTGAATGGACACGGCATTCAAGATACTGGCTACCTCAATGTTAGTAAGCAGCCAGGGCATGATGTCGCACATTTCTAAGGAAGTCTCATTAGTACAGTATATGAATGTGTATTTTATTATACTAATCGACTTGAGAATAGTTCAGGACGGACCGAAACGTTGTCATCCCTTCACTTTCTAGTGTGTGGTCTGGTCGACATACTTCAGCCATGTTATTGTGACTCCTTGCCTGCATATATTATACTATATTTTTGTAATATTTTCAACAGTGTTATAATGTTCAAATACATAATAATCTAGTGTCAGGTTACCTAGTCAACTCTTTACTTCCTTGGGATTACAAGCCAGTGTTGGGTCACTTGCTGACATTAAAACAATATTCCATATAAATTACTAAGGTTGATTACCTGTATCTGGTAACTTGTTCTCTCTTTGTGTCTTGAAGTTGGCCAAGTTGTAGCATCTCAAATTCTGTTTTAATCATAATCAATTTCATGAAAATGCGAGATTGACCATTTCTTGAAAAATTACACGTTCAAAAATTTAAAATCTATTGTTTACTTTTGAGTATCTTCCATATTTCAAATAAAAAGCAAAGCATTTCATGAAATTCGGATTTTTTAAAATTTATCACCTATCTATTCTCCATACTAAATCTATCTGATATGGAAAGCATATGATTTTCTTATTTAATGTCTTTTGTACTTTAGCTTGCATTACACACTCAGGTGTATGATCTAACTGAGCTGTCTTAGGATACTTCAAAGTCCAGAGGGGTTAGGGTGATATCTGAGATATGAGTCGAGGGTGGTGGTGTTATGATCGTGAAGAATTTGTTTGGGTTGTCGATCTTCAGTGTGTTTAGGAGTTCACAGAAAAGTCATTATAATGTGTTTATATTATATTGTTCTTTATATTGTTCTTTATAATGTGTTTTTGTGAAGGGGTAATGTTATAGGGGGATGAGAGTGCGAGTGATTTTCTAAATCTCCTCTTGCATTTTGATGGGAAATATATTGGACATGACTTAAATAGTCCAGAATGAACTGAAACATAGTCACCTCGGCTTTTCCATATGTGTAGGTTGGGTGATTAATTTTCAGCCACATTATTGTGATGTACTCTCTGTTTTGCTTGGATAACATAATATAATTGCCTAATAACTTTTTTTTTTTTTTTTTTTTTTAAAGAATCAAGTGGACCAACAAAAAGAAAGAGAGGACGTCCTCGGAAAGATGCAGCCAAACCCAAAGTAAGGAATTTTCTTTCTGTAATGTGCATTAACAGTTACTGTTAGTAGATGAAATGTTCTCAAAATTAAGTATGGTACAGAATCTTGCAATGACTGCTAGTGATATAATTAAACACTAATTGAATAATGCTCATTGTATTCATTGTAAAACAAAACAATATCCATCTACTCTTAACAGTACTGGTAGTGTTGTATGATTTGAAAGTAAAAAATGGGAGCACTGCACAGTGACTAAATTTTTCATTATTATTTATGCATGTCATAAACAGTTTATCATTAGACTGAAGACTAACAGCTGCTGCTGTAGTTTTCAACTCTGTAAGACCAAATATATTTATGGTTACCCGCTCCCAAAACATGTCATTTTTTCCATAATTGGTGTGTTAACCAATAATGTTATTACTTATTAATGCTGTACAGCTGTAATTTTAATGTGAGCTAAACAAAAATCCAAAGTAACAAAGTTGGGTTAATGAAGATACTGCAAATACGATAATGTGTGTGTTTTACTCGGCACAGAGTGTTTTAGGAAAACTGTGGGGGGGACTGGTACTTGATATTGGGAAAAATCATGCATTACTGATAGAAATCACCAACATGAAATGCTTGCTCCTACCTTCTATTAATTAAAGAAGTTCAATGCATTATGACAAGTAAATTGATAATGAATTTGGTCAGTGGTGTATGAGAAGAAATTGTGTAGTATGTCATACATTGCATAAGCAACCAAGAGGACAGAGCTAGTAGTATGTAGTCATTGCAAAGTTGACCTCAAATGCAACTTGTTTGAATTGATAGGTAAGCACTGTTCAGGAGATGTAAAGCAGACAGAAATTAAATTGCATTAAAATTTGACAGTATCCCAAGAAATTTAATAATAATATAAAAGTAATGCTAGCTTGGATGCAGGATAATTTTGCAGAGCTAATTGTGTGTAAAAATTATTTTAAATTTCTTATATTAAAATAACAAATAATTCTGTGGACTATGTAAATTACATAAGATTGCAGAGAATGCCAGAAATATTATACTGTATGTTATACGTGAGAGCATGAAATTAAGATTAGTCACAGTACTAGATCCAACTAGTACAAGTGTTTGTGTATTTTATGCAAAGGTTTGAACTACACCAAGTTTTTTGCACTCTCCTGAGTGAATTATCAAGGTCTGGGTATATGGTTAGGATGAGACTTGTATCCCAGTGCCTAATCAAAGACTGCAATGTAATTGATTCGTCGTTGAGATGCAAGTCTCATCCTAACCATATGCTCAGACCTTGATAATGCACTCCGGATAGTGTGAAAGACTGTACAGTACTGTAGTTCAAATCTTTACTTAAAATACACAAATACATAAATGTGAGTTTTATCTTGTACTGTACTAAATTCAACCTTACATTTTCAATAAAATATTAATGACAAGAAAAATATGTAATTACCCAAGTGTAGTTACAGGGCGAGAACACTGCTCATGGTGTCTCGTCTTCCCAACACTGTCGTATAATGCTTGGAAACTACTGATGATTTTGGCCTTCACAACCACCTCACTTAATTTGTTCCAACCATCTACCACTCTGTTTGCAAAAGTGAATTTTCTTATGTTTCTTCAGCAGCTTTGTTTAGTTAGCTTAAATCTATGACCTCTTGTTCTAGAAGTCCAGGCTTAAAGAATTCTTCCTTATTAGTTTTGTCGATTCCCGTGACTATTTTGTACATAGTGATCAATTAGCCTCTTTTTTTGTCTGTCTAGTTTTGGCATATTTAATGCCTCTAACCTCTCCTCGTAGCTCTTGTCTTTCAGTTCCAGAAGCCATTTAATTGCATGTCTTTGCATCTTTTCCTTTTGATGTGCTTCTTAAGATATGAGCACCATACAACTGCTGCATATCCCAACTTTTGTCTCACAAAGGCCGTGAATAATTTCTTAAGTACAGTCTTTCACATACATGTATTTAAATGCAATCCTGTAATTGAAAAGCATGCATAGGCTCCTCGCACAATGTTCTTTATGAGATCCTCGGGTGACAGTTTTCTGTCCAGAACTACAGTACACCTAGATTTGTATCATAATTTTTTAAAGCTTTTTCACATAATTTGCAGGTTGTGTGTGTGTGGTTTATTTTCTCCTATTCCACATTTCATAATATGGCATTTATTCACATTAAATTCCATTTGCAAAGTGATTCTCCATATTCTTACACTGGCCATGTCTTCTTGAAAGGCATGACAATCATCCAAGTTTTTTATCTACCCTAGTATCTTAACATCATCAAACATGTTTATATAATTCTGTATTCCTTCTGGTAGGTCGTTTATGTAGACAATGAACATTACCCGTGTAAGAACTGAATTGTTGCATACAAGTGGACTATAAGCATTTATGATTATTAGTTTATCATATTGATTACAAAACTCCAGTGTTATTATGTCAACCTCTCATGGATTGGCAATCATTATTTCATTTACCTTTAGGTGTTCTTTCACCAGCACAGCAATGCCTCCACATTTCCTAATTTTTCTGTCCCATCTCCATA